>NC_081409.1:182859212-183149212 GCF_030272615.1 Cryptomeria japonica
TGAACTTGTTAACCAATTCATCAAACAATCTGACAGGTGGTGTAATTTTGGATAACCATTCCATTGTTTGTCCTCCCAAGCTTCTGGGGAACAATCTCATCAGATAGGTGTCATCATGAGCAAATTCAAGACTCATGGTACAGAACTCTCTGACATGATCACGGGGATTGCTTTTCCCATCATACTTGTCAAATTTAGGTACGTTTGAGTTTGGAGGAAAAGGGATCATGTGCAATCTTCTGTCAAAAGGATAAGGACAGATTTCATTTAATGAGTACCGCATTGTCGTCCCTTGTTGCATATCTTGCATTTGTCTTTGTAACATTTGCATTTGTTGAGTGAGGGCAACCAAAGGCGCATTGTTTTGCCGAGGGAAAATTTCTTCCCTAGTATTGATCCGAGGTTGAAACGGTGTGTGGAACGGTATGTTTTGATCGGGGATGTTTTGTCTCGGTGTATGTTGTTTTGGCATGTTTTGATCGGGGATATCTTGCTCAGGGTCATGTGCTTCCCCTTCCCGTTGGCATTCTTGATATTCGTAATGTTGAGGTCCTGTTCTAAACACATCTACGTCAAGGTTTTCAGGGAGTTTGACTCCTTTACTTGTGAGCATGAGCAAGTATTTTTTTTTGTCATTTTCCATGAGCCTTTCTACAAGCTTTTGGAATGAATCACTTTCCTGACATTCCTAAAGAAGCTCTTCAGAAATTTCAGTATCCTCTAGGTGTGGACCTTCAAAAGGATTCGATAACCTTTGATTCATACTAGATTCTGCTTGTGCCTCGCTTTGTTGGTTTTGTTGAGAGCGAGTAACAGGCATTTTAGTAGAAACTTTCTGTGACGAAGGGGACAAAATCCTCTTTGATATGTTGCTCGGGGGTTGGTGGTTCAAGTCAGGGTGTGTTATAAGTGATACACTCGTCGGGCAAGAATGTCGGATTGATGTTTCCTCCACGGTTTATGATTTGACTAAAAGCAGATTTTTGACAATATGCCCTAGTCTTTAAAGGCTCTTTGTCAAATTCATTGGATTTGTTTTGGATATAATGTTTGACGTGATGAAGGAATACTCGATGAGATTTGAAGAGTTGACGATTGAAATATGAAAACTTGTTTCTCTTGATAAATTTGGAAAAACTTGGTTGTTGTTTCGTCAACATGATGTTACGATAAAGATTCTTTCTTCTCAGAAGATGGGGATTAGTCATGCATAAGTGATCAATGGTTTCCTTTGATTTGTTTTGGATTTAGTTGATCTTGTTTTGAAAATTCAAGTTTTACTCTATCAAAGTGAAGGTTTAGATGCCCCTTCACGAAAAAGCGTGTCAAATGATATGGATAAAGTCTCTCGATATGGAAACTTGATTTGACAACCTGAGTTTTTGAACAAGCGTTTTTGAGATGAAATCTGTGAGATGATATAAAGGCTCCTTTTGATACTTGTGATGATGTTTCCGGATTTTGATAGGATAGATATGTTTTATCGTGCGATCAGTTTCGGATTTTTACAACATTGGTTTGACACAAATTTTGCTCAAGAAATAGTTTTTACGGCTTTGTTTTCGCTACTCTATTTTGATGAAAGATGATGTTGATGAAAAGAGGCTTCCAAAGATGTTTTCAAAATTTTCAAAATTCCTTACTGTTTTGCCCCCTATTTTTTGGTTTTTAGTCATGTGCTAAAACAAAGACAAGATGCACTATCAAATTTACTCCACGTGCTAAAAGAACGACCACACGCATAGGCTGCCCCCTGCCACGTGCTAAAGTTTTTGACTATTTAAAATTTGTTTTCCGCCTGGTTCAAAAGGTTTTGCGCTAGTATGGGTCTATGACGCGCTAACTTTTAAACCCTATGCACTAAAGTTTGACTCCTACGTGCTAGGCTGATGCTCCAACGCGCTAAGTTGTTTTCCAGATGCAATAACTGTTTAACACTGTTTTGAAATTTTGGATGAAATGCGACTGTTTTAACTGGACGTGCTAACTTTACATTTTGATGCGCTAACAAACGTACCCTACGTGCTAAGAAGTTGTTCTCACGCGCTAAACTACCCTGATTTTTCCTTTGGTTGGTTTTTCTGCAATTTTTGGATTTGATTGTGAAGTTTTCAGTCTTGATGAATGATTTTCTGAAGTAGTAAATGCAAGCACGACACAAAAAAGACAACCATTTTGCTTAATCTAACAAAAGTGTATGTTCTGCGAGGATGTGTTCAAATCCCCAATGTTTTAATGGGTTTGGATACAAATTATACACACCAAGAAGACTCTTTATTCAAAGGTCATAAATAACATCATAGCCCACTAGTCTCAATACTCCATTAGCTCAAACAATCGTGTCACCGCCTAAAGGGCGCCCATTTTTTTGCCTTTTGCCAGAAATTAACTCAAAGTGAATTGCTTCACAATTGAGTAGTTATCTTGGGAGATATATGGTGAGTAATCTTGGGGGCGAATTCTTCCCCACCCTTGCACTATGATGTTATAAATGTCTGGTTACTGACTCAGCTCAAGGTTTCTATTTCTATGGTTCGTAATTAGGCTTCCTGTTCGGCCGTCAGTGATAAACTCCCTCAGGAGGCTCCCCAACCTTTAGAACAAAGGCTTTACGTATCTCAAGGATATTGGGGGAAGGCTAATCGTTGCACGCAACCGTTGAAAAGGACTTTCATCACTTTCCACTTTTGATTATAGTGGGTTGGAACACTTGGCGTCAAAGTCGTTCCCCACTTAGGTCATTCCCTTCACACCGGCCATAAATGGCTTTAAGAGTTGATTCCAACTCCTCGGGAAGGCAGGCCTTCTAAAGGATTTATTGCTTGAAGTAAAGAAATCTTTTGAAGAGTGGTCTGGATTTTTTATCACCCAGTTAAGGGGAGAGCATATTCCTTCCACTTTCGAGACAAGGCAAACAATTTTTCTTTTTATCTTTCAAGATAAATGATTTGCTAATTCCTATTGGGAGATATTGCTCCAAAAAGCATGGTGTTAATTTTATTTCCCCAAATCAATGATTATTTAATCTAAGGAAATAATCGAGTCAACAAAGAAAAAGGTTCGATTTGGTCAACAAAAGAAAATTCGGTAAACAAAAGGGGAATAACTTCCCTCTTTGATTGCAACAAAATTTTTAGGTGAGGTTCTTTCCTTTGCAAAAAAATTTGAAAATGAATCCTTTTATACACCAAAGGATGGTGAGGTTATTTTTATAGCTACTTTTGCAAAAAAAGAAGGTTTGTATGGTTCTTTTTAAAGCCCAAAAATAGGTTTTCTCCTATGAAAGAAAGAAATGCTCTGACTTGTGGTTCTTTTTATAGCCCAAAGGAAATAAGTGAGTTCAATTTTAAAAATGAAAGAAGTTCAAAATTTTAAATTAACTTAACTAAGTTAGTGAAAATCCTAACTATCTTAATATTTTTAAAATTTAAGCTCCCATCTGCAACAGATTTGTTAGAATCCTGCCAGAAAACAAGTGGAAAATGTTAGATCAATGGTGGACTTCAACAAGTCTACTTTTTCACTCCCAGTTAGAGATTTTAAAATTTTGATTTCTATCTGTTTTCGATGTGCTACAGAACAAACTGTAATCTCTACAAAATATCCATGATGCGCTAAAAGAAAATGGTGATGCACTACACTATTTTCGGGATGCGCTACTTTGTGTTCCGGAAGCATTGTTCTGCTTTTCTCCCGCGCCAAGACCTATAGGAAAATTTTAGTATTCTGATGCACTAATACACAAACTTTACACGCTAGATGATGAACCCAACGCGCTGAACAGTGAACTGGAGGCGCTAGGCTGTTGACCAGATGCGCTAGGGAATGATTCTCACGCGCTGATTCTCATTTTCCGCGGACCTGTAAAAGTGGTTATATTTCAAAACCGATTTGATATATGGGGTAATGCCCCATGGTGGGCACCAGAAATGTATGCGGGAAAAGCAGGTCGATAGAACTCGAAATGTGGAAAACGAAGCTCTATGGAGCCTTGCTCACACACCCACAGGACTTTTCGGTGCAAACTATGGAGTCATGAAGTATGACTCAGCTTCCCAAGGATGGTTCCATGGTTCTCTATCTTGCACAGTCCCTCAAACCAATGTTTTTGCTCTCAAATCACTGAGCAAAATGGTTTAGGGATGGCAAATGCAAGAATGAGGGATGCTTTTATTGATTTTAATATGAGATGCATCCTAAGTTATGAATGATGCTACAAATGCAATAAACTAGCTATAAGATGACAAGGTTAGCAAACAAGACTACCCTAGCATACTATATTAGTTCATGATTTTAGCTAAATGATAAGGAACATACTCTAAAATCACATATTTAGATTAATTCCTATTTAAAAAGAGGCTAAATGATGAGCATAAAATGAGATATGAAAGCTTGAATGGATTTGAGTATAAGTATGATGCTAAAGACTTGGATGATTCAAAATGGAGGATGGATAGCTCTATTTATAGCAAAAATAGGGAAATGGATAGCCAGGATTGAAAGAGTTAATCAAGGGCTAAGTTTGAAAGTTGGGAATCCATGTTTGCAATTGGCACCAATGAAATGGTGACAATTGTCAACATAAGACTGGGTTGAGAGGAGAGGTAAGAAGCATTAAATGCTTGAGAAGACCTCATGGTTACCCTAGGAGGTAAGGGTTAAGGTTAGGTTAAGATTACCCATTGGATAAAGCTTTTACCCAAAGGATAAACTCGTGTGCAAAGGTTTAAGGATAACCATAGTCAAAGCAATAAATGCTTGATGAGACCCTTGGGTTAGATGGAGGTTGAGTTTATGGAAATTCTTTAACCATGTAAGAGGGTTGAGTTAACCATTAATGGTTATGAAGACTTTGGGGACAAATTTGTGAGAGTCCTTCCAAATTTGGGGGTATTCAACAAGTTAGCTTGTTGAATGGATAAAGGCTTTAATGCATTTTGAAGACTTTACTCCAAATTTGAGAAGTGACCTCCTCAAATTTAGGGGAAAGGGATAATGGATGGGTTTTGGGATAATTAATTAGGTTTAGAAGAATCTAGAACAGGTTAGAAAGAGGTTTAGGATGCAAGTGGGAGGTGTAGGATTTTGCAAGTGGGTGAGGAAAAATAGGTTTTAATTGAATTTCATTCAATTTGGTTGCAATTAAATAAATTAGATTTATTTAATTTATGATAACTATTTTAATTAAATTTGAATTTAATTAAAAAGTGGACAAGGGCTTTAATTGAATAAAATGAATTTATCCTATTAAATGGGTATAGTGAATTTAATTGAGCAATTTACTTAATTAAATAGAGGAATGCAGGTAATTTAATTAAATTGGATTTAATTAAATAGAGAAATGAACATAAAATATTCATTTAGGAATATGGTCATTTTTATATGTCTACACTACGATTTCATGTGCAATCGTACTTGGGAGGCAACTTAATAGCCTAGTTCTTCTTGTCTCCACATTGTGGAGCAAGAATAATAGTTGTCAATTGTTCCTCTTTTTTAAGGATCCACTTTACCTTTGTTGATTTTTATCTTGTATAACTTGATATCCTTTCTTGCATAGAATTGTCCTCAATCCAAATTCTCTCCTTGCTTGGACGTGTGTGTTCCTTAATTAGGACCTCTTTCATTGTTTTGTAGGCAAATAAACAAAGACATCGACCTCTCCTCTCTACTTATACACAAAATGTTTCCTTGCACTGATCGTGCCTCAAAAATGTGACGCCCTTGTTCAACAAGGGTTGATACTCTACAACACGATGCCTATCATTCATGAGCTCAAGGTGGCTGCTTTCATGCTCAATAAAAATATGATCAAAACTTTTTTTAGTTTCGCCACCATCATAATATCAATTTTCTATTGTTAAAATCATACATCCTCATGCTACGCTAGCAATTCATTAGGCTCTTCAATTTATTCACTCTTTATATGTTAGTGACTACCTTTAACTTATGAACCTTCAAATAAATCATCATATTGACCTTTATTCACTCTTTATATGTTAGTGACTACCTTTAACTTATGAACCTTCAAACAAATCATCATAATGACTACCTTTAATTTTTTATTGTTCCACCCTACAATTTTGTATTTAAAGTATGTAAAATAGTTGCTCTATAGAGTTTTTTAATCTCTCTGCATTCTTTTGGTTGCCTTCATTTAAATTATGTAATGTTTCCATGATTTCAAAAAATAAATATTTTAGGAACAAGGTTTGATATGCATATATTTCTTATATACCAGCACAACAATTGAATGTTGGGGGTGTTATGGATATTTTAATACAGACATTTAAAATATAGAAACCCTTGTTATAAAATCTTAGAACTAATTCCAACACCAAGAAGTAGGGTTATTTTAGAGATTTTGGAAGTAACTACACATCAAATTTTGGGTGCCTTTGAAAAGAAAGTGGTATGATAAAATCTTTGGGCATAAAATAGATGAAATGCACTCCATACTACTACTGCACAATATTTTGGTCAATGATACTTTTAAAATAGTAAAGGAAGGTGTATGGAACAACCAAATTCTTATCATTATAAACAATGAATATTTTAAGATCCTTTTATGATGTGTAAGTTGAGAATATTTTATGAAAGGTCCCTAAATGAATACACTTTAAACTGATTTTAGCGATGACTATCGGATGTAGATAAAATGAATGCTTTTTGGATTAGGATGGTACACAAAATCTACTATCAAAAGGTTGTCAAAAATTCCTGGGACTAGGAGGTGTGAACTAGCCTACTCTTCTACTTTTCATGCCATCAAAATTTGAGTTTTATTGTCATCATTTACTTTGACAAATTCTTCACATGTAACTCCTAAATCAATTTCCTACACACAAAATGACAAAAATAGATTTGTTGATGGGGACTTTCCTAGGTCAAATAGGTTTGAATATACCTTGAAGTGTACAATATGGAAGGTTTGTATTCTTAATCTCCTACCCATTTCTTAATTTAAAAGATGATATCTTTATTAAATATCTCCTCTATTTTTGGAGGTAGACATCTTTAGGAAAAGATCTCTTCCTCCCTCTTTAAAATGATCCCTTTACACTTGTTGAAAAATATCTCTTTTACAACTATCTCTTCCTTTCTTATAGCAATGAGGTATGTACAAGGATCTTTCTTCCTAGCTTGGAAGCATGTATGTTTATTAAGGGTATCTTCTTGGTGTTGAAGGTGCGTATCCTTGATCTCTATTTACCTTAAGATATCAACCTAGAGGTATGTTGACATCTTAACGGGAGGCATATGAGCTCTCCTTTTTTCTCATGTTAATTCATTTATGTTATATCCTCAAACTAGAAGTGTTGTGTTACATAGCACCTCCTAGGCCATGGTTATTATTTTTTTGAGATTCATTACTTGGAATAGCATGGATTAATTCTAGTGTGATGATTGTTGTTGTTTAAACCTTTGCAAGTGTTGGTTATTATTGTTGTTTGTGTTTTGTGTCACTACAACAACCATTTTGTAGTAGAGTTTTTGGATTGCCTTGCATCCAAATGGTTTTGTTTGTTAATCTTCTCTATCATGGATCACCTAGCATAACACAACTTGCTATCCAATGAAATCCATGATGTAGCATGAATCACCCAACATTACACAACTTGTTAGCTAGTAGTATTCACGTTTCTTCTCTTTTCTCTTATCATATGACTAATAGTAAGCATCTCCTTAGTAGACCTAGAAGTCATATCTCTTCTCCCGTGACAGAGTGTTCAAGTAGAATTGTTGGGACTAGGAGGTGTGGATCGACCAGATCCTCCACCTGTCAGATGTAGATGAAATGAATGCTTTTTGGATTAGGATGGTACACAGAATCTACTATCAAAAGGTTGTCAAAAATTCTTGGCACTAGGAGGTGTGAACTAGCCTACTCTTCTGCTTTTCATGCCATCAAAATTTGAGTTTGATTGTCATCATTTATTTTGCCAAATTCTTCACACGTAACTCCTGAATCAATTTCCTACACACAAAATTACGAAAATAGGTTTGTTGATGGGGGCTTTCCTAGGTCAAACCTCGGGTTGTGAATTAACCTTGAAGTAAAAGGTTTTCCTTTTGAGGGAAATGATAGATCTAATCTAAAAATGCTTAAAATTGAACATGATACCTTGATGAATCTTTCTTGAATCCTCACACAAGGTTTTAGGATGTCATGCAGACTGTTGATCATGAATGTTGTGCTTTAACTTGAATTCTCCTTCAATGCTTGATGAATGCTTGATTGCTTGTTCACTTGGAATTGAATTGATTTTATAATTGATAGATCACTTGAATTGTAGGTAGACCCCTTCAAATGACAGGGCAGGCTTCCTTTTATATTTAATCATACATAAAGTTTTGATTTTTTTCTCACACATGAGGCAAGAAATGAGGGGTCATATTTTGGGTCCCAATCACGAGTACCAAGGCACCTAAGGCATCCTAGTCTTGTCAATATAGGGATCATAACTTATTAATGATGTAGTGAAAGTCCTTCATGAAGGACTTCTAGAAGTATTTTTGGATGAGTCTTTGTCAAGTGCAGATAAAATATAATTGATGCTTAATGGATTTAAGGAACGTGCTTTCAAATTGGAAGCCAAAGTTTTGAAGGATGTAGAGAAGAAGGTGGAAGAGAAAAGACTAGAATTTTTTGTGATTAGATGTGCAACAACACATATCCAACTACAAGAATGCATAAAAAAAAATTTAGAAAAGTGTAAAGGATGTAGTGGTGGCATACATGTTTTAAAGGCAATGGCCTAAATATACTAAGGATATTAAGGATCACATAGATATTATAGCATCATAAATTGTACAACTATCCAATACTATAGACATGAAGAATGATGCAGAAGGAAACAGAAGGCTTCAAATAGAAAACTTGTACATGAAACTAAATCCATTGACTAATCAAAAGAACAAAATTAAGAAACGGTTCGATCATCTGAGAGATGTTGTAGACTTGCAACTCACCAGCTACTTAGTTTTTGCGAGTAAGAATTATTTTTTTTTGGTTATGGTTGTGGTGTTTGTAGGGAGACATTTACAAATTTATATATGTTTTCACTATTTAATGGTTTATGGGTTTGTAATGGTAATTTAATGTTCTTTCATATTTTTGTATAGATACTTTATAATAGCCTATTATAGTGATTTGTTCTATTATGGATAATGTTGTGGGTCAGATGGCTTTGTCGTCAGTGCATGAAAGCATTGCATGAGTTCTACTTTTAAAAATTACATGAAACATTTTTAATTTATTTGATTCAGTGTTATTTTAAATAAATATTATCAATGATGTTTCCTTTCTCCAAGAATTGGATCTAGGATCTTTTCATCAGATAATATGTAACATCCAATGACTAAATATTTTCTTTACAAATACTTATTTTATTTAATTATCATCTAAGCGTGAATTATAATTTATATTTGTGCGGAAGCAAAAGACACAAGTTGAAGACTCGTGCACAAGTAAATTTCGTAAAAGAAAGCAAGCAGGCATTATCTTGAATGACATGGAAACAAGCTCATCAGCTACCTAGAAGAGAGAAATTGGACAAAAGAAGAGGAAAGTGTTAAAGGGTGATAAACACATAGAGAGTATGCAATACAAACAAACAATGTCTGGAGTGTGTGATGTGACATCTCTAATTTATGTCCGGAGGGACTAACTAGTTTTGGAATTCCTGGGAAACCTATTGGGCCACGCTTGGAGGAAATCAATGTGTTCATGCAAAGGCCACCTTTTTTCTATTATGAGAATGATGCTTTTGCACCAAAGGATATTTGGAATACAATATCCAAAAGTTTCTATAGTGTGGAACCAGAGTTGGTGGATTCGAAGTACTTTTCAGCTTCCAGAAGACCAAGAGGTTATGTACACAATCTCCCAATAGAAGGACGATTTCAAGCATTATCTCTCCCCCCCATGACTATTGAGGAAGCAATTCCTCAGACAAAGGATGGCCTCCATGGGATCAAAGAAAAAAATTGAATTGCATAGACTGTAGATGATGTGGTGGTGTCCTTCGTGAAGAACTCTGCACTATAATTGAAAATTCATGAGGGAAACTGCAAGATAGTGAACAGAAATACATTCTTGAAAAGTGCGAAGAATGAAAGTTGTTTTGGGTGGGGCCAGGTCAGGTGACTCCTCTAGAGGTTGACGAGATAGAAATTATATTAGGATTTGAAAAAGATCACACTCGTGGAACTTCGTGTGTGACTGATCGATTGCGTTGTTTGGGTAATGCATTCCAAATAGATATAAATTTGACGAACCAAAACCAATCTCCCTATACCTGTTGTTTCAATCTAGGTATTCACAATAAACTAAAAGTAGAAATAAAAAATATCAGAGTTCTAGAGCTACTAGATTTTTGAGTTGGAGATTAATATTTTGCAGTCTTTTACACAAAAATATTTATTGCAAGTTAAAATTTATGACAAATATGAATGTATGAACCATGGATGCATCTGATGGCTGGAATATTTCTCACCTAATTTGACTCTTGCATCTATTAGAATAAATTAATTGTAAGTTTTTTAACATGAACCATTATGTTGTACCCCACTGTATCTCACCATTCATCATAAATATTTTATCTAACTTATATTTCCATTATGTTGTACCCCAATCTACCTCACCTTTTATCATAAATATTTTATTTAACTTGTATTTCCATTATGTTGTACCCCGCTCTACCTCACCATTCATCATAAATATTTTATCTAACTTCTATGTTAGATAGACTATTTTCAATAATAAAAATGAATTATTCTTTCATTTTAAATAAAACATTTTCAATAATAAAGATAAATTGCTCTTTCAAGATACTTTTCTATGTTTTAAAAAGCATCTCGTGAGAGTTTTATAGATTCACTTGCATTGTGTTCACTTTATTTCCTATGGCAGCACTTAGCTTTCCTGTCATCTCCACTTGCACTAGGCTGCCATCTTCATATCCTCCTTTCACATTTTCTCAACGGGGTCCAGAGATGCAAAACACCACGTTTTGTGAGCTCTATAGGTGAAATCACACAAAAAATTTTTGAAGTAACTCGTTTTAATTTATTATATTTTTGTTTATAGTCAATAGAAATTTTGCTACCTTAGTCAGTTTTCGTGTGCTAAAACTGAACAACTGGTTGAATACTTTTAACTTTTGGGTCTTATATTTGAGTTCTTTTTCTAGTCATAATAGAATTTACAATTTGGAAGGTAGGGTTAATGGATAATCTACAATTTTATGTGTATTCTTATATTTTTTCTTATAAACAATATTGTTATGAGTTTTTTTAACTAATTTTTAATAATAATTTTTTAATAGGGACTTTTAGTTTCAAGTTCATCGATGAAAGAAGGAATGAATTCAACATAAGAACATATTCGAAATTAAAATCTACGAATAAATTGCTTCCTCAAGATGTTTCCACTGTATTCAACTTTATAGTCCCATGTACTTTTTATGCTTTTCTTTTCCAATGTTCTAGATAATTCAATGTAATTTTGTATTAACAATTATTAGGAAATACAACTCCGCTAACAATTAGGTATATTTATACTTTTCTTTGATAATTGTTATAATGAATATAATAAACTTTATAATTTATCCAGGATAACTTTGAAAACCATCATGTCTATACTAGATTTGATAACTATTCATCTCACTATTTGACACGTTGCTCAAGAAAAAGGAGAGTCGAATAATTTTTGCTTCGATGTGCCTAGATGGTGATATTGCGAGGATAAGAATGTTGTTCTTATAAATTAAGAAAAAACCGACATCTCTTTTTGCTTATGATATGGCTTGGTTAACCATGGTCCCTTCTTTAGAAAACTCGCTATTACCACAGTTTCCACGATGCCTTTCATGGATAATAGAAAATCAACTTTTGGATGGATCTTGGGGAGTATTAGAATCACCTTATATAAAAGACCGCCTCTCTCACGCTCTGTCATGCCTTATAGAACTTAGACCATGGAATGTTGGCTCTGAAAAATGTTGAAATGGGTAAGACCTCCTTCACCTTAATCAACTTTATCCTATAACAAATTTTCTTACAAATATGTTGGACTATATCTCAGAAATATTCCTCTTGAAAATTAAAATAATATCTTGTGATCTAGTTTTCCAACTAGCTATAAAGTAGTAAGAAGTGAGAGAGAAGATGTGTTTGAAGGAAAACATGATGAACAAACTAACATGAATTACATACCCACACACAATTTATCTTAAGACCTAATATTTTGCCCAATAGTTCTTTATGGGTCGGTTTTGCAACCTTCAAATGTATGTACTTGATAGACAAAATGGAAAAGCCTGACCATATGTAGTAAATATTTGAACTAAAATAGACTTTAAGATTTAAGTTGATATTAAGGAAAGAGAATGGAATGTTCACCACTGACCTACAAACATTTATCTTTGTAAAGTAGTTACATAAATTTCTTTAAATTATATATTTTAAAAATATCACTATTTTCCATATTATTTCTAATTTTTATAGCTTATCATTTTGAGTGAAAATTTCTCCAAATAAAACTAGCACCTAATCCTCTAATATTTTTATGTCATTTCTTGATACTTTCTTGATTAGGCTTGGGATTTATAAAAGAAAATATTGTAAAGATAGCTAGTGAGGACACATATAATCCCCTAGGCTTTGATCTCATATTCAGTGCCATGTTAGAAGATGCAAGAGGCTTGTGTTTGGAACTCTCTTATGATTCACCTCCTATGAAAATGATGTTCACTAAGCAAGAGAAAATCCTTAAAAGGTAATTTTACAATTAGTTTGAATTTTTCCAATAATTTTTGTTGCTTTCTTATAATTTTACAATTATTTTAAATTTATTGCAGCATTGAAAACCATATGAATGAGTATGACTTGTCCCTCATTTTCATAATTGAGGGTATTCAAAAGATAGTTGATTGGAACAAAGTTTTGAGATATGAGAACAAGGATGGTTCACAGTTTGATAAGAGTTTTTTTTGTTTACACTAACAAATGGATGGAATGTAGATGCCAAACTTGGTGATGGAGTGTAGATGCCAAACTTGGTGATGGAGTGTAGATGCCAAACTTGGTGACCTACACTTTGCTCGACAAAAGCTTATAGCCTGCTATTTTTCTGTTGCCGCAACATTTATTAGCCCTGAAATGTCTATTGCCCGCATTGTGGCAACTAAGAATGCAGTTCTCACTACAGTAATGGATGACTTTTTTGATGTGGAGGGTTCCATTGAAGAGATTTTATGCTTTGTTGAAGCTATTAGGAGGTAATTGTATCATAAATATCCAAAATTATAGAGTTAGATGGCTATCATAATGATTTCAATGGTTAAAAATAATTCATTGCAAATGCCATTGTAGAGAAATACTAGGTATTGGACTAGTTAAAGCTATGTTCCTCTCTAGGTCTTAGATTCATTTAATCAATTTATCTATCTATCTATCTATCTATCTATCCATATGTGTAGGCGGAAAAGAGTCAATAAGTACTCGTTACAAATATCTTGCAGGTGGGATCCAAGAGGGATACATAATTCTTCAGACAATGTGAAAATTATATTCTCTACAATTTATAACACTGTCAATGATATTGCTCAAGAGGCCTGGGCTTTCCAAGATTGGGACATCAGCACTCATTTGAGAGGAATTGTGGGTACATCTCCCTTGAATATAACTTATTTTTATAGATCATTTATATTGTAGCAAACACAACAAAATTTCCTTCAAGAAGCTTCGGAAACAACATCATTAGAGTAACCCATGAAAAATTTCTTGTGCTTACTTTTATTGTGGTACAGATTGGTAATATCAATGATGAAGGAGGCTGAATGGACCAAAACTAGACATATGCTATCGATGCAAGAATACATAAACAATGGAGAAATATCAATTGCCTTAGAACCAAAGATATTGTTAATTTAATTTCTATAGTCTAAATAGTGGGCGAAGAGACTCTAGTTGTGAATGGATGATTCAATGGGAGAATTTTGTGAATATAGTATCTATAATCTATTTGAACATTTCTTTTTTGTTTACTATTATTATTTAGTAAATGGTCTAATTAATCTTACTATTTTTTCTAATTAATATATTAGATATTCTTATTTCAACAAAAATATCATGTACAGATCAGATCAAGCACGATGAAACTATAAAAGATGTATTACAATCAAAAGATAAAACAACAAAATAAATAGAGTTTTCTATTATTATAGTAGAAGACTAGCTACCATTGTGCTAGAATATTTGAGGATGTCTTAATTAACAATATAATTTTAAAAAAAAATAAAAATTATAAAACTTATTATAAAGAAAATCTTAGCAAAGCTTTCAAGCAAAATATTGGCAAAAACCTTATCTTGAAAGATCCCTAATTGAATAGTGTAATTCTAGATCTTCATATATCAAATTATCCATGAACTTAATGTTTAGATAATTGATTGAGATCCTAAGATTTTGGGCACCTAAAGTTGTTATTTATTACCTCATGAAATTTTTTTAGGGGTTGTACATCTTAGTTTTAGAGAAAACTTATGTAATTTCAATGTGAGAATTCTACTAAACATTGTTAATTTGCAAAAATTGAAATTGATCAAAGTGTCATTATTTTTATTTATTTGGTGTTCCAATCATAGTGATGATTCATTTCATTTTATATACCTAAATTTAAGAATATGGTGAGATCTATAATTAAATTGTGATTTTCATAAAGTTTTGTATTTGATCTACATAGGAAATATGATGATTCAATGGCATTGAACTTGAAATATCTTGTGCTTCATTTTCCTTAAATGGATAAATGAAATACTGACTATTGCACTATTAGTTTTTGGGATCTTATCTAACCACTCAAATTCAATAGATTAGGAGTGATTTGTCATTTTTTGATCATTTGTTTAAATTTCTTTCCTCCAACCCTAGTCATTTTCTGATATTTTTTCTTATTGTAGATTAGGTCAAAATAGATCTAGCTTTAATTATAAGTTAAAGAAATTAGGTTTAGATTATTTTGTTAAATAGAACATGAAAACAATTCTTGATCTAGGTTTTAAATATTCAAATAATTTTTTCTAGCATACTATTTAATCATCTATTGTTTATCTTTATCCAAATTTAAATTATACCAACAGATTACCCCTTATTAACAGATCAAATAGGCCACTTAAATTTTCAACATAGTGAAGACCTATCTAAAAAGGAACCTTTGAGCTAGATTTTCCACTTTTCAAGAGAACTAGAGTGATTTACTTGTTTCTACTTTGATTTGGTTGTGGTAAAACACCATCAACAAATACCAAGAGAGTTATTTAGACCACCATCAAAGCTCCAAATATAGAATTGTGAAACTATGAATGTCATCAAGATCACGTGCTCCAAAGAATATATCTCATTTCTAAGAGAACCTATATCAGTCCAATACTCTAATGCTTAGTTAAGAGTCCACCATGGCACAACACCAAACTATTCTCTCAACCAAGGATTAACTATAAAAATCTTGATAAGTCATAATTACTCCTCAAATAGAGACTCCATGAGTCCTCCATAACTAATCGATATGTCAACATCTGATGATAAATAGTTCCTATCAAAGGAATCAAGATATCAAAATATTTTGATTATATATGAGAATTAAGATCCAAGAGTTTTCCATGTCACCCACAATAATTGTAGAAGACCATCCAACATCAATTAATGAATCCATATCATCACCAAATATCTCAGTGAATTGTGATACCATGTCCTAAATGAAGATCACTAATGGTCCACACATACTTATCAATAATACCAACAACTCTAGAGAATAAAGTAGAACCAAGATCTCCAAGATAAAAAGATAATGTAAAGTTGTTGAGATTGTTGGGAAATTGTTGTAGTCTGTTGGATTTGGTTGTTGGACTTATGTTGTTGTCATTGATGTCAACATATTCCTATGACTTTTTCCAATAAGATTTTGAAGATTTTCTGATCTGGTTTGTTGTTCTTTGGTTACCGGTTCCTGGTGTTCTGGTTGGTATTCCCTCCGGTATATTTCGGAATGATCAGATCTTGTGCTAAAACTTTGGGATGTTGTTTGGGATGATCTTGTGTATCTTCATTTAAGATGGTTCATGATTTGGTGACCCACAAGTTATCTTTCTTCGTGACAGTTGTTGTTTGGTTGTGTTCTTGAGTTTTGAGACGTTGACCAATGAAGATTTGATTTGAGGTGTTGGTGCAACTGTTTTGGATGATTCTAACATGTTTGATGGTGTCTCCTAATCATGTCCTATTTGTTTTGGCGATCCGCATTGATCGTTGTGCGATTTTTGGTGATTTCTATCAACCGGTGATGATTTGAGTATCATGCGATATTTCTAGTGGTCTAACGTGTTGCGGTTGATCTTGGTGCGATTTCCAATGGATGTGATCATTTGGGAATTTTAATTAGGTCCATGCTATGTAATATAAATCATTATATTGGTCTGGTGGTCAATCTTTGTGTCGTGTAATGTAATTTTTGTATTTATGAGTTGAGGGTTGAGGGTTTAGCCGACCTTGCTATCAAGGTTGATGATTTGTATATATAGGTGATATACTTCTGTAATTTAGTTATTGATGTGATGTCTTCATTATCAGAGAGATTTGTGCGAACAAGAGATATATCATTTGGTGAAGTGTTGTGGTGAGAATGGTGTTGCAGAGCAGACACCTGTGCATAACTGGAACTGTTATCAAGCATATTTAGATGCTACTATTGCAGTTCATTTCTTTTGGATTGTAGTCTGATTCATTTTGTAAGTTAGTGAGACTTCCTTGAGGGTTGGAGCCTTTTGGGCATATATCTTTTTGGCGATGAGCCTAGGCAGTGTGCTTGAATGTATGTGCATTCCCCATTGTAATATTTTCACATACCACTACAGAGTATCATCTTATTGGGGGTAGGTTACCACCGTGGTTTTTTCCTTGACCGGGTTTTCCATGTAAAAAATCTTGGTGTTGTGTGTTGTGTTGCTCATTTTCTTATCTTTCAGTTGTTGCAGTTTATCAGTTTATGCTTTGGTGTTTGATTATATGTGTTCCGATGAAGACTGAGTCACCCCCCCCTCTCAGTCTTCCTTCTTGATTGCTGCTAACAATTGGTATCAGAGCTAGATCCTCCAGTAGAAGCTTAATAGCTTGGGGAGATCTGGGATGGCAATTCAAGGTATTCTTTTCAAGAAGGATAGTCTAAGGTTTGATGGAAGCAACTATACTATGTGGAACAACTGGATGGAGGTGCACTTGAAATGTCTTGGAGAAGATTACTGTAAGATTACTAAGAATGTCTATGTTGTTCCTCAGAATGGACCATCCACTCTTAATGAAGTTAAGGAAGTTGAATATAATATCAGAGCGAAGGAAGCATTACTTAGTGCCCTAACTGATTCTAAAATGACAAATGTAATGGAACTTCAGACCACACATGAGATCTGAGTGAAGCTTGAGATATTGTATGAAGGTGATAGTCAATTGAAAGTTGCTAAGTTGCAGAGTTTGAAAGGAAAGTATGAGACATTAAAGATGGGAGATGATAAGAACATACATTCATACATGGCTAAGGTGAATGAGTTTGTCCTTGGTATGAGATGTGTTGGTGGGAAGATTGAGGAAGATGAGATTTTTTCTAAGGTGTTGAGATCTTTGCCTCCTACTTACAAACATAAGGTTTCTTCTATAGTAACAAGAGATATGTTGGTTGGAAAACTTGCTGCATTTGAGCTAAGTGAATTTGGAGAATCACATGGAAAGTCTAAGACATAATTTAGAGCATCAGCATCTATCTCTGGTTAGCAGAAGTATGATCCTAATGAGTGTAGGATATCTAGGTATGAAAGAGAAAGAAGAGAGATTGTAGAGAAAGATAGAGAGCTTGATGAGCTTGAAGCATTGATTTCCTGGAGATTGCCTAAAGGTGTCGGTAAGTATGATGGAAAGTTGCCTTTGAAATGTTTTACTTGCAATGAGATATGACATTTTGCTTCTAGATGTCTGGAGAGAATGGCCAAGTATGACAGACATGATAGTTTTGATAAGTATGATAGGAATGATAGATATGAGAAGTATGAGAAGTATGATAAGCCTTATAAGTCTAACCAGAAGTTTAGGAACCAAAAGGATTGTTATTATACTATAGATGAAGGTGTTACAGATGAAGAATTAGAAGGAGATGAAGTTGTGTTTATTGCCATTAAGGAAGACAGACATGTGCCTATTGATTCCACTAGTTGTTCTATTGAAGAAAAGACTTTGGTTGCAAAAGTTGAAGAAAAGAGTGCATGGGTGATTGATAGCGGTTGTTCACATGATATGACCAGTCATAAAAGAAAATATGTAAGTATGGAAAAGTATGATGGTGGAATAGTCAGATTTGGAGATGACAAATCTTGTTGAATCTATGGGAGAGGTTCTATTTCTTTTGATGGTAAGACTAACACTAATGATGTCTTGTAAAAGAGGTATGGACGGGAGTGGGAGCTAGAGCAATAGCTACACTGGTACTAGGGTTTTTACCTTTGCTATGGATGGGGAGGATTCAGATGATGATGAGGATGATCCTTCTCGCTTGGGTGCCTTGGCTGTGGGCGCTGCCATCCTGCCTCTGGCAGATGTGGATCTGGCCACCTTGCTTTGGCCTAGATTTGTTTCTTTGGAGGCTCGGCATCATCGGCTCCTTGTTTGGGTGGGTGTTTGGGTTGGTGCTCCTGAGTGTGTTCTGGTTTGGAGCCCTTGTTTCCCTGCATTGGTTGTCTTTTCTCCATCTAGTGTCTGCTGGGATGGCGCTTGTCTTGTGTGCTCTATGCCCTTAATAGTTCCTCTATTTTGCCTCTCTATCGTTGTCTTCCCCTGAATATTTACCCATGCTTCTCTTTTTTAGTTGTTCTATTTTCCTATGGAGTTGGATTAGACTCGGGTGGATATGCCTAGGGTTTCAATGGCTTCTGGGAATCCTTTTTCGCTCTTTGCATCTGTAATGTTTTTTTATCTCTTATAGAGATGGAGATATTCTTTGTGGTTAGAGTTGGATGTTGCTTTTATGAGGTGATGTTGTTTGACAGAGGTTGCTTGGATCTTGGGTTGTGGATGGTGTGGCGTCTCCTTCTAATGGACCTTTTTCCCCCTATTAAGGTGGGGGTTGATCCTTTGGAGATGGAGTTTTACACTTGTGGTGGACTTGTCTCTTATGTGTGTAACCTCAATGCTTCCTTATTAGTTTCTTTCTAAGGGTTTGTTCTCTTACTGTTAAGGCCCATGGTTCTCCTCTTGAGGTGATGTGCCCTCCTATTGAGGTGGAGTGGTTGCATGGTGATTGGGTCGTTAAAGGGTTTTTTGGTCAAGTGGCTAGTTATGATGCTGATGGTTTGGACTAGCGAAGGGTTGTTGATGCCCTTTTTTATTTCTATGGGAGAACAGAGGATGTCGCCTTTTTGCTTTTCTTTCTCTGTACCCTATTGAGGTTGTGGGTGTCTCTTCAAAACCCAGTTGTCCAGCAAAGCTTTGATAGTTCTGACACTTAATGTAAGTGCAGATCCAATAGCCAACAAGATGAGAGGGGGGGGGTGAATCATACAAACTAAATCTTCCATAAAAACATCAGATTCAACCTCGGTAACATATACTTCAGCAATATAACCAAAACTGCTATACATGCAAACTCAAAAGCATATAAACATCATAAACCTCATAACACCAGATTTAACGTGGAAACCCAAATAGGGAAAAACAACTATGGGATTTCGGACCCACTAAGAAATATACTCTTCTAGAGTATGCTCGGTTAAAAGCAAATCCTGTTAAAGATTACAAACACATTGCTAGATGTGACCCGGTTAAGGGATTTCCCTTAGATCTGTTAGGATCTTCACCTTGTTAGAAGTGACCTTGTTAAAGGATTTCAAACAATCAATTAGAATGTCACCTTGCTAGAGAGTTTTACAAATAAGACTGTTAAGTCCACTCGGTTAAGACATTTTCTGTCACTTTCACAAAATAACAGTAAAAATCTATCTGCAACTTCACATCTAAAATGCTAAAGCAGATTCTTATTTGCTCAATACAATCTAGACATAGAACTAATCTTGTCCATCTGCTGGGCTCTATACTCTGTTATTCAAACAGGTCTTTAAGCTTCTGTGCTCGGTAATCACTATGTAGCATCCCTATGCATACATTTTCCCACATACATTGTTTATCAACAGCTCCCTATTTATAAACAATTAGCTAACCGCTTAATCTCTGTGATCACATTTCCCATGATCAATCATAGCCATCAGATCTTCAATCTTGTCAAGGTTCAATGTATCCTTCGATCTGAAAAATGTTTTACCCAGGAACTTGCATATATTTCTTGGAACTTGTGCTAGGGTAATGCGGTTCAATCTGTGCTATAGATCTTCATGCTGATTTTCCTTTGCCATAGATTCATTAACAAACTTCATGCAGACATACCAATCATTTAATCAATTCCAGCTCATCAACTTCCTTCATTAAATAATGCATGTAACCATTTAATGTATTCTATTACAACTCGGTAATAACTTAGTAAATACTAAACTTCACTCGGTAGAAACTCCGCCTTCATTAACCAATAGTGATAACCTTAGGGTTTACTGACTAGGTTCTTTACTCGGTAACATAGTATAGTATTAACCTTACAATTTACAACATATGTATGATGTTAAAACAATCTAAACATCATGATCTCATCATTGTCTGACTCGGTAATAGTTGCCCATTGAATACCTTATTCATCCCCTTATTCATCATATTCTTTCTGTGTCTTTTACCGACATCTTTATACTCATCAAATCATACTTCTCAAGATATGGCAACATCATACTGAATTAGAAAATCAATTTCTTGACATCAATGACAAAATAATAATATTAAGACAGTAAATCATCCTTAATCAGTTATATCCATAATCATCAACAACCTTCTCAATATCCTTATTGAAATGCCAACAATCTCCCATTGTCTGTTATAATGCCAAATGCCAACAATCTCCCCCTTTGGCATTGATGGCAAAACCAATTGATTTGACCTAATTGATTCAGATTGCTGTGAGATGTTTGTGAGATTCCGAAATGCTCTCTTCCTATCATTAGAATTCTCCCCTTTGAATTCAGTCTTCTCCTCCTTTGACAACAATGCCAAAAAGTAAAGAACTAAAACATAATTTCTTCCTGTATGAAGTGAATTCCTACTGTAATGTGTCAACTTAGTCTCGGTCAGAGCATTTTGTCTTCAATTCCTGTTTCCTGTATTGTATCGTGCACACCTTTAGAAAACATCCTAAAGTGTGTAAATCAACATCAACTCATAAAAGATATTTTGTAGAGTCATCAAATTGATGCTTTCACCGAACTCGGTCAGTGAATAGAAGATAGGGGTAGGACCCCTAACTTACTTCTGAGATACTCAAAAGTGTCCCTTGGTAGTGGCTTGGTGAAGATATCTGCTATTTGTTCCTTTGTGCTAACATACTCCAACACCACTTTCTTCTCGTGAGCTTCTTCTCTAAGATAATGATATTTGATAGAGATGTGTTTTGTCTTAGAGTGCATAACAGGATTCTTCGAAATGTTAATGGCACTAGTATTGTCACAGAATATAGTTACTGGCTCGGTAACTTTCTCATTTATACCTTCCAACAGTTGTTTGATCCATGCTATGTTGGTACAATTCAATGTTGCAGCAACGTATTCAGCTTCTGCTGCTGACTGTGAAACACATCCTTGTTTCTTGCTAAGACAACTCACTAGTCTTTCTCCTAAAAAGAAAGCTCCTCCACTTGTGCTTTTTCTGTCATCAATGTTGCCTGCCCAATCAGCATCAATATACACTTTTAAATCAAAATCATTTCCTTTCTAATATACTAAGCCATAATCCTCAATGCCTTTCAAGTATCAAAAAATTCTTTTGATTGTTGTCATGTGTGTTTCCTTAGGATCTGCAAAGAATCTTGCAACTATACCTATTGCATGTGCTATGTCTGGTCTGTTGTGAACAACATATTGTAGCTTTCCAATAATGGATCGGTAAAGTGTCTCATCAACAGATGCAGATTCATCATTCTTTGATAATTTACAGTTGGTAGTCATAGGAGTACTTACTGGTTTTGAATCCTCCATTCCAAATTTCTTCAATATTTCCTTTATGTACTTGGATTGAGTAATGAAAATCTCATTTTTCATTTGCAGTATCTGTAAACCTATAAAATACTTTATCTCACCGATTAATGACATCTCAAATTCTTTTCTCATTTCATTTCCAAAGTTCTTGCATAAAGAGTCATTTCCACAAAATATAATATCATCAACAAATATGGCTGAGATTAGTATTCCATTTTCATCATTCTTCATGTACATATTGTTGTTCTCACTTGTCCTTATAAAACCAATTTTAATCAAATAAGAGTGCAATCTTTCATACCATGCTCTAGGTGCTTGTTTCAAACCATATAATGCTTTGTTCAATTTACATACCTGACCTTTACTCTTGTCTTCAACAAATCCTTCAGGTTGTTCAATAAAAACTTCTTCTTCTAATATTCCATTCAGAAATGTAGATTTGACATCCATTTGATATACCTTGAAGTTCTTGAAAGCAGCATATGCCAACAATGTTCTTACTCCTTCAAGTCTAGCCACAGGTGCAAAATTTTCACCATAATCAATTCCTTCTTCTTGAGCATAACCTTTGCAAACTAGTCTTGCTTTATTTCGAATGACCTCACCTTTTTCATTTAGCTTGTTTCTAAAAATCCACTTTGTACCGATTACATTTTTGTCCTTCGGTCTTGGGATTAGTGTCCATGTGTCATTCTTCTTGATTTGATCAATCTCTTCTTTCATAGCATTTATCCAATCTTCACTGTTAAATGCCTCTTTCACTATTCTCGGTTCAAATTCAAATATCAGACATGTGTTCTGTCTCAGTTTGTTCCTTGTCATCACTGGATCATCCTTATCTCCTATAATCTAACTTGGTGCATGATGTCTTCTGACATACTTGGCTAATACAGGCTCGATAGGCTCTGTATGATCTTCTTCATCACTCGATAACTGGATATTCTCTTCATTTTCTTCAACAGTTTTCTCGATAGGACTTGTCGGTTGAACATAGACAAATTCATCATAATCTTCTAGTTCTTTGGAATTTCCTTCATCATTTCTTTCTGCAAATTCATCAATTTTCACATTTGCACTTTCTACTATTTTGTTAGATGATTTGATCAGACATTTAAATGCTTTGCTTCTAGAAGAATAACCTAGAAATGTTCCTTCTTCACTTTTCTGATCAAACTTGCCATTTCTATCATCTTTGTGTACATAGCATCTACTTCCAAAGATTTTAAAATAACTTATATTAGGTTTCTTGTCATACCAGATTTCATAAGGTGTCTTCAAAGTACCTTTCTTCAATTGTACTCGGTTCAGAGTGTAAACTGCAGTGCTTATTGCTTCTCTCCAAAATGTTTGTGGCACTTTCTTTTCAATCATCAGGGTTCTGGCACAATCCACAATAGATCTGTTTCTTCTCTCAGCTATTCCATTTTGTTGTGGAGTTCTCGGTGCAGAGACTTGTCTTTTAATACCATGATTATTGCAGAATAAGTTGAACTCATCAGATGTGAACTCTCCTCCGCTATCTGATCTAAGACATTTCAGTTGTCTTCCTGTTTCATTTTCAACTCTTGCCTTGTACCATTTAAACATTTGAAAAGCTTCTGATTTTTCTTTTAAAAACATTACTGACATCATCCTTGAGTAATCATCCACAAATAATATGAAATATTTATCACCATAATAACTTTGAACTTTCATAGGACCACAAAGATCAGTGTGCACAAGATCTAAAATTCCCTTAGAAGTGTAAGACTTACTTATAAAGCTTTATCTTGTCATCTTACCCATCTGACATCCTTGACACATAGCATTCTCAGGTTTTTCAAGACTCGGTAGACATCTTACTCGGTGCTTCTTACTTATTTTGATCAGATTATCAAAATTTACATGACAAAACCTTTTATGTCATAACCAGGTATCATCTATCTTTGCATACAGACACTTGTTCCTATTTGAGTCAAGGTGAAATGTATTACATTTTGTTTGTGTCTCGGTAGCAGCTAACTTTCCATGTTTGTCATGAACTTTGACAATTCCTTTCTAAAATTCTATTCGGTAACCTGTATTGTTTAGCTGTGCTACACTCAACAAATTGTATTTCAAACCTTCAACCCAATAAACATCATTGCATCTTGCATTGTCAAGAAGTGTTATAGATCCTTTACCTCTTACTGGACATGGTGCATCATTACCAAATCTTACATAGCCTCCATCATAATCTTCTAACATAACAAATTTGTGTTTATCACCTGTCATATGATGTGAGCATCCACTATCTATGATCCAAGAATCATTAGTATTTATGTGAGATATTAGGTATTTTTCTTCATACCTTTCTTCATCTGATCCATCTTTGATAGCCACATAAACTACTTCCTCTATATTAGTTTCATTTGATTTATCATCGTTGGATTCCTCATCAGCTATTAAGCATGTCTTTCTATCTCTTCTTCTGAAGTCTTGGTGTCCTCTGTAATGATTATCTTTTTGTCTATCATCTCGGTAATCTCTCTTTTCAGTAGAATCTTTGTCAGGACAGTTAGAAGCCATATGTCCTATCTTATCACAATTGAAACATTTCAAAGGTAGTTTTCCTTTATACTTACCTTTGCCTCTCGGTAACCTTCTAGCTAATAGTACTTCAAACTCTTCCTACTTTCTGATTTCCTCATATAGTTTGTGTACTTCTTCCATGTTCTTACGAAATCTTTCACTTGCTCCACTGTGATCTCTATCAGAGTACTTATACTTTCTTTCATTGTAATCATTAGACTCATCAAGATGAAAAGAACTAAATGTAGATTCAACTTTATTTACCGAAGATCCACTGTTATCAAAGTTACTTAACTCAAATGCATGTAGCTTACCAATAGTAGCATCTAAAGAAACTGGCATATTAGGTATAGACCTCAATTCATTGATTGCAGAGACTTGGATTGCATAAGCCGGTAGAAGGGTTCTTAACAACTTACTTGTTATATCCTTTTCTTCAATAGTTCCACCTACTCCTTTGATTTGATTGACAATCTCCTTTAGTCTTGTACTGTACTGGGTTATGTTCTCACCTTCATTCATCCTCATAGATTCAAGTTGTCCTCTTAGACTGTCTACTTTTTCTCTTTGAACATGTTCATCTCCACCATATACAGATATGAGCTTGTCCCACATTGCCTTTGCATCATTGCAGTCTTCTAGATCATTAAACTCTGAGTCGGTTAATGCAGATGTTATTGCAATCATTGCTTGGAAATGTTCTTGTTTTGCCTTTATTCCTTCCATAGTCAATGGATAGGTGCTCGGTGTGATGAAATCATTCTCCAGATAATATACAGCATATTCTCCAACTCCTGATAGGTACAGCTTCATCCTTTTCTGCCATGTAGAGAAACTTGACTTGTTCAGCTTCGGTGCATCCCTCTTATACATCTTTGGATATTTGCTCAAGTACCTTTAAACTTTTCTTCCGGAGTCCAAAGCTCTGATACCAATTGATAGTGTTGACACTTAATGTAAGTGTGGATCCAATAGCCAACAAGATGAGAGGGGGGGTGAATCATACAAACTGAATCTTCCATAAAAGCATCAGATTCAACCTCGGTAACATATACTTCAGCAATATAACCAAAACTGCTATACATGCAAACTCAAAAGCATATAAACATCATAAACCTCATAACACCAGATTTAACGTGGAAACCCAAATAGGGAAAAACAACTATGGGATTTCAGACCCACTAAGAAATATACTCTTCTAGAGTATGCTTGGTTAAAAGCAAATCCTGTTAAAGATTACAAACACATTGCTAGATGTGACCCGGTTAAGGGATTTCCCTTAGATCTATTAGGATCTTCACCTTGTTAGAAGTGACCTTGTTAAAGGATTTCAAACACTCAATTAGAATGTCACCTTGCTGGAGGGTTTTACAAATAAGACTATTAAGTCCACTCGGTTAAGAGATTTTCTGTCACTTTCACAAAATAACAATAAAAATCTATCTGCAACTTCACATCTAAAATGCTAAAGCAGATTCTTATTTGCTCAATACAATCTAGACATAGAACTAATCTTGTCCATCTGCTGGGCTCTATACTCTATTATTCAAACAGGTCTTGAAGCTTCTGTGCTCGGTAATCACTATGTAGCATCCCTATGCATACATTTTCCTGCATACATTGTTTATCAACAGCTCCCTATTTATAAACAATTAGCTAACCGCTTAATCTCCTTGATCACATTTCCCATGATCAATCATAGCCATCAGAATCTTCAATCTTGTCCAGGTTCAATTTATCCTTCGATCTGAAAAATGTTTTACCCCGCCTAGGAATTTGCATATATTTCTTGGAAATTGTGCTAGGGTAATGTGGTTCAATCTACGTTGTAGATCTTCATGCCGATTTTCCTTTGCCATAGATTCATTAACAAACTTCATGCATGACATACCAATCATTTAATCAGTTCCACCTCATTAGCTTCCTTCATTAAATAATGCATGTAACCATTGAATGTATTCTGTTACAGCTCAGTTACAACTCGGTAATAACTCGGTAAATACTAAACTTCACTCGGTAGACATTCCGCCTTCATTAACCGATAGCGATAACCTTAGGGTTTACCAACTAGGTTCTTTAGGGTTTACCGACTAGGTTCTTTACTCAATAACATAGTATAGTATGAACCTTACAATTTACAACATATGTATGATGTTAAAACAATCTAAACATCATGATCTCATCATTGTCTAACTCGGTAATAGTTGCCCATTGAATACCTTATTCATCCCCTTATTCATCATATTCTTTCTATGTCTTTTACCGACATCTTTATACTCATCAAATCATACTTCTCAAGATATGGCAACATCATACTAAATTAGAAAATCAATTTCTTGACATCAATGAAAAAATAATAATATTAAGACAATAAATCATCCTTAATCAGTTATATCCATAATCATCAACAACCTTCTCAATATCCTTATTGAAATGCCAACAATCTCCCATTGTCTATTATAATGCCAAATGCCAACAAGCTTCACTGTGCCTTCTCTTGGTCGTTGGATTTTGGTTTGTGGCCAGCAATTTGGGTCTCTATGTGGATGATTTCCCTCTTTTCAACCCCTATGGAGGTGGGTCACTATCCTATTGAGGTGGATGGGTGCTATATTGTCAAAGGTGTGATCAGTTACTTTGGGATTGTTGGTTGTTTCTTGGTGATTTTGAGAGCCATTTTAAAACCCAAATCAAAGGTTAGGGAAGCCTTTAAAAACCCCCTTGCTTATTTTTGGTTGGATGCTGACAGTTTTAAAGGGCCCAGCTTAGATTGTGTTATTTTTTGGTTAAGGGTCAGGCTAACCTTTTTGCTACCCGAATTTTCTGTTTATTGGTTGGGGAACCCAGAAAATCCCTAATGTTTGGATGAGAGAGTCTATAAACCTCAGTTAAAGGCTTAGGCTATTTTGCCAGTAGGGTTTGTATTGATTTTCTCTTAGTTTGGTTGGCTTGTTTCTGCTTGTGGTTGTGCTCACTTTTGGCTGGCACTAGCCAGATTTGTTGTTGTGGTCTGTTGATTTTATTTGCCTGTCTTTTTTGGCAGAAGTCTCATTGTAGGTTCCAGATCCTGGTAAAATCTGAGGGTTTCGGGTCCCTTCAAAACCTGTTGTATGGTTTTTTGGGTCCCCCTCAAAACCTATTTTTCCCTTAATCAAAAACATTGATGATTTCTTGTATGTTGAAGGTTTGAAGCATAATATTTTAAGTGTTGGACAGATGGTTGACAAGGGTTATGATCTGCAATTCAAGGATGGTAAATGCAAAATCTTGAATGCCTCTGGTATAGAGATTGCATCTGGGACTAAGACTGAAGGTAACATTTTTCATTTGAATTCTAGTGAGAGAATTTTTTTGATTGCTAAGATAGATGAGAGTTGGTTATGGCATAGAAGGACATTTCATGTAAACTTTGATTCACTAATCAAGATTAGTTCTACACATGTTGTTAGAGATCTACCTAGGATTGTTAAACCTGTTAATCCGATATATAAGGAGTGTCAATTGGGTAAGAAAACAAGAATTTCTTTCAAGAACAAACGGTATACATCATATGGATTGCTAGTTCTTGTCCATACTAGCCTATGTGGACCTACAAATGTTAGAAGTGTGTAGGGAGATAGATACTTTGTGCTGCTAATTGATGATTATTCCAGGATGATGTGGGTTGTCTTTTTTAAGGATAAATCATAAGCATTTGAGAAATTCAAGATATTCAAAGCTAAAGTTGAAACAAAGTCCGAATTGAATCTGAAGTGTCTGAGATTTGATAGAGGTGGAGAATTTCATTTCGGTGAGTCTAATTCTTTCTGTGAGATGCATGGAATCAAAAGACAACTTTTTGCTCCTAGAACCCCACAACAAAATGGAGTTGTTGAAAGGAAGAACCATATTGTTTTGGATGTTGCAAGGACTATGTTGATTGAAGGAAATTTTCTGAAGATCTACTAGAGAGAATCCATTAGCACTACAATCTACACATTTAATAGAGTTCATATCAAAAGTGATACCAATAAGACCCCATATGAGCTTTGGTTTGGTCATGTTCCTACTGTGAAATATTTCAAATTTTTTGGTAGGAAATGTTATATCAAGAGAGATGAGTATATTGGAAAATTTGATGCTAGAAGTGATGAAGGTATCTTTTTGGGATATTCCACAAAGAGTAAAGCCTACTGGTGCTATAACAAGAGACTGAGAAATATTGTTGAGAGTGCATGTGTGAAGGTGGATGAGAACCTTGGAAAGGAGATCAAAGATTATGATGAGGGTCATCATGTTGTTGTAGCTCCTATTCAACCTGAAGGACCTAAGAGGAATGATCCGGTAGAGACAGAGACTGTTAATCCTAATGTTGTTACTGTTGGTGATGATGTGCAAGAATCTAAGAATTAGAAGACTCCAAGGTATGTTAGATTAAATCACTCTGAGAATCAAATTATTGGTGACAAGAATCGTGATGACTAGAAGAAGGTTAGTTGCAGAAGAGGTATGTTTGATGTCCAAAGTTGAACCTAAAGTGTTGTTAAAGCTTGTAAAGATGAGAATTGGATAAGGGCCATGGAAGAAGAATTAGATCAGATTGAAAAGAATAATACTTGGGAACTTGTGCCTATACCTAAGGATAAAAATGTTATTGGTACTAAATGGGTTTTGAGAAACAAATTGAATGAAGTCGGCGAACTAGTCAAAAATAAAGCTAGACTAGTCTGCAAAGGGTATTCACAGCAAGAAGGAATTGATTATGAAGAAACTTTTTCTTTGTTTGCTAGAATTGAAGTTGTTGGTTTGTTGCTTGCTTATGCTGCTTATAAAGATTTCAAGGTATATCAGATAGATGTCAAATCTGCATTTTTGAATGGTGATCTAGAAGAAGAAGTGTACATTGAACAGCCTGATGGATTTTCACTGTCAGATGATGGTGATATGGTATTCAAGTTAAAGAAAGTACTTTATGGATTAAAACAAGCTCCTAGAGCTTGGTATGCTAGACTAAAAAAATACTTGTTGAAATTGGGATTTAGTAAAGGCGTTGTTGATAGTGATATGTACTTTAAAATTGAAAATGATAATATTCAGATTATTGAAGTCTTTGTTGATGACATTATTTTTGGTGGTAGTGATGATATGAGTATGAAGTTTGTTGGTGATATTGAAAATTTGAGATTTCTATGATTGGTGAGATGAAATTTTTCTTAGGTTTGCAGATTGCATAGAGAGAGAAAGTTATCTTTATATCTCAAACTAAGTATGCAAAGGAATTGTTGAAGAAGTTTGGACTAGATGATTCCAAACCAGTTCGAACTCCTATGGTGACTGGTTGTAAATTGTCTAAAAATGATGAATATCCTAAAGCTAATCAGAGTTTGTACAGATCTACAGTTGGTGGATTATTATATCTTACTCAAACTAGGCCTGACATTATGCATGTTGTATGTATGGTTGCTAGATATCAAGCTGATCCGAAGGAAAGTCATGTTACTGTTGTTAAAATAATATTTAGATATCTTAAGGGAACTATGGATTATGATTTATGGTATCCTAAGAAAGATGATTTCATGTTATGTTCTTACATTGATGTAGATTGGGCAGGTGATGTAGATGACCGGAAGAGTACTACCGGTGGAGCATTATTTTTAGGTAAGAAGTTGGTTTCATGAGATAGCAAGAAACGAGACTCAGTATCTCTATCTACTATTGAAGCTAAGTACATTATTTGCTACTAGTAATTGCACTCAGGTAGTTTGGATAAAGAAAATGTTGAAAGACATCATAATTATTTATGATGAGCCTATTGTCATATACTGTGATAATTCCAGTGCTATAAACATGTCAAAGAATCCAGTACAACATTCAAAGACAACATATATTAATCAAATACAATTACTTGAAGGAGCAAGTCAATGAACAAAAGGTGAAGCTAGAATATGTATCTAAAAAAGGAACCAATTGCTGATATTTTTACTAAGCCTTTGCCTATAGATACATTCATCTATTTGAGAGATAAGCTAGGGGTAACCACCCCTCCTGATGAGAACTAGGTGCATTGAGTTGCATCAATCTGGTGGATTTCAGAGCCTTGTTCTTCTTATCTGGATTGATGTGTTAGTGTTGCTTCTCTACTAGAATAGTTTGTTGACTTGGTTGTGACAGATTCATGTTTCTGTGTTTTGGTGGAGAGATATCTGTGTTTCATAATCAAAGGAGGAGAATGTGTTTGGTTTTCTGTTGTTGGAGAGCTTTGGCATTGTTGTCAAAGGGGGAGAGATCATGTGAAAAACTGCATTATCTATCCTAATCTTAAGGGGAGTTTGTTGGTGATATTTTTTTCTTTGCATTGACTATTTTTTACATTCATATGTTGCCATCAATGCCAAAGGGGGAGATTGTTGAGTTGTTGAGATTGTTGGGAATTGTTGTAGTGTGTTGGATTTAGTTGTTGGACTTGGATATGTTGTTCTCATTGATGTCAACATATTCCTATGATTTTTTCTGGTGAGCTTGTGAAGATTTTCTGATCCGGTTTGTTGTTCTTTGGTTACTGATTCCTGGTGTTCCAGTTGGTATTCCCTCTGGTATAATCCACAATGATCAGATCTTGTACTGAGACTTTGGGATGTTGTTTGGGATGATATTGTGTATCTTAATTTCAGATGGTTCATGATTTGGTGATCCGCAAGTTATCTTTCTTCGTGACAGTTGTTGTTTGGTTGTGTTCTTGAGCTTTGAGACGTTGACCGATGAAGATTTGATTTGAGGTGTTGGTGCAACAATTTCGGATAATTCTAACGTGTTTGATGGTGTCTCCTAATCATGTCCTATTTGTTTTGGCAATCCACATTGATCGTTGTGCGAGTTTTGGTGATTTTTATCAACCGGTGATGATTTGTATGTTATGTGGTATTTCTAGTGGTGTAACGTGTTGTGGTTGATATTGGCGCGATTTCTGGTGGATGTGATCATTTAGAAATTTGAATTAGGTCCATTCTATGTAATGTAAATCATAATATTAGTCTGGTGGTCAATCTTTGTATCGTGTAATGTATTTTTTTGTATTTATGAGTTGAGGGTTGAGGGTTTAGCCAACCTTGCTATCAAGGTTGATGATTTGTATATATAGGTGATACACTTATGTAATTTAGTTGTTGATGTGATGTCTACATTATCAAAGAGAGTTGTGCGAACAAGAGATATATCATTCGGTGAAGTGTTGTGGTGAGATCAGTGTTGCAGAGCAGACAATTGTGCTTAACCAGAACTTTTATCAGGCATATTAGATGCTACTATTGCAGTTCATTTCTTCCTAGATTGTAGTCCGATTCATTTTAAAAGTCAGTGAGACTTCCTTGAGGGTTGGAGCCTTCTGGGCATATATCTTTTTGGTAGTGAGCCTAGATAGTGTGCCTGAATGCATGTGCATTCCCCATTGTAATATTTGCACATACTATTGTAGAGTATCATCTTATTGTGGGCAGGTTCTCACCGTGGTTTTTCCCCTGACCGGGTTTTCCATATCAAAAATCTTGGTGTTGTGTGGTGTGTTGTTTGTTTGCTTATCTTTTAGTTGCTGCAGTTTATACTTTGGTGTTTGATTATTTGTGTTCCAGTGAAGACTGATTCACCTCCCCCCCCTCTCAGTCTTCCTTCTTTATTGCTGCTAACAAATAAACCACTATAAAAAATCATGTGAAAATATCTCATAAAACTATGTAATCAAAGAGTATATAATTACTAATTTATGGATTTAAATAACTTTCTTATTGCAATCTTTTTGTTTTTTGGAGCAAAGAGTCTCTGCATTTTTTTTGTATTTTTATGTGTTGAATTGTAGACTAAAGGGAGTCATCTTGTATGAATTGGTATCAGAGCTAGAGGTCTTGAGTGTGTGGAATCTACACCAACACATTTGGGTGAAGTTTGAAGTTGTAGAGTTATCTAAAGGATTGAGAGAATTGTTGCAATTTTCTAAGGAGTCTTAAACAATTGAGAGATGAGAGGGACAAGTAGTGGAAAGAGAGTTGAAAGTGTGGAGCAGTTGTGGAGAGCTCAAAATGATTGTAGCAGATGAGAGGATGAGTTTGAAGAGGAAGATGAGGTGGTTCATGAGGATACTCGTGATGATTTAGGTTTTGGAATGATATTAGTGTGTAGGAGAAAAAGTGACACTAAGCAAACATGCCCTAATCTCACTTTCAATCACACATTTGTGGAATACGAAAGAGCCTAGAGGTATCACACAATTGGCTACTTCTTTTTGTGGAAGAGAGAGCCACGGGCTACCTATTAGGATTTCTATTCCTTTGTTGTAATTGAAAGATAAAATGATGCAAGTTCAATCCCTAACCCCAAAGTGCAAGTATGAACTAATAACAAGATTGCAGAATTGAACTTAAATAATGGAAAGTTGTAAACACAAGGACAAGACAAGAATGCAAATGCGTACCCGGAGTTAAAATCTGACTGAAAATGTTCGGGACGGGGGCGCGGGCGCCACTGTCCTGATTCTACCCCTGAAACTGCTCCGGAAACTGCTGTTTTGCAACCTGGAAAGCTGTCAAAAATGCTGAAAACTGCTGTCTGTCAGGAGGACCAGGGCGCCCAGCGCCCCTGTCCTAGGGACCAGGGCGCCCAACACCCCTGTCCTGGCAGGACCAGGGCGGCCCACGCCCCTGTCCTGGTCTTTTGCTCTGAAATTTGGTGGGAAGGTCGGTCTCAGTCTGCTTCTCCCGGATCTGCAACCTGCGGCGTCGTCCGAGTCCCGAAACCTGCACTTATATCTGAAAAGGGTATGGGCGGCTATATAGGGTTTTGCCTTAGTCAAACCCCCGCTTCGGTGATTTCCACCTCCACGAATAGCCAAGTTGTATTGTAAAATGTATTGTGTGTGGAGACCTAGTGTGTGTGCAAGGTCCTTAAATGCAAGAAAGCAAACTAGAGCAACCTAGAAAGTAAACCCTAATTGCTTGTAAATGATAACGTAAATGCTCTAAATCAAGATGCAAAGTGATCTAAAGCATGAATAAGTGATATATTGAAGCTTATGCAAAGACATGAAAACAACATGAAATCATACCCAACCCCCAAGGGAGGGGTACAAGCCAATCTTCAGTCGGTAATCTCCTATTGTTCTTCAATGTCTTCCAAGCCCTAAATGGATGAATGAAATTGATAAATGCTTGATGGATGGATGTTGAATGTTATTGAAGTCTTCAAAGATCTGCTCTTTCGCTGCATAGAAGGTCCTCGAAAGCCAAAATTCTTGATCCTTTCAAATGAAGAAAGAGAGCTCTTATATATGAAACCCTAGGTCTTAATTTCAACTTTTGGCCGACCTAGAGATTGAATATCCTGCCAATTTCTTGGGGTTAAGCTTTATTTTATGATTGGATTGCGCCCCTAAAATTTTGGGAAAAATGTCCGGGACCATGTTGCACTCCGGGCGCCATGGTCCTGACAACTTTTCACCAAATTTTCAGGACTGTCGAATATGATGATTTTAGAGAGAATCCCGAAGTTACAGGTGATTTTGAGATGTTTTGACCCTCGAAATCAAGCCCCCAAGTTCAAAATAGGACCTAATTAGGGTTTTTGATTAAATGATGTATTGGAGGAACAAAATGAAAGGGGCACACTTTAATGAAAGGGCCCAACTTTATGATATGGGAGATGATAAAATAGGACCTTAGACCTAATTAATTTAATTAATTAAGTGCTAAAGGGGAAATGCAATGCAAAATGCAAAATGCGCCAAGGCGGGTGCTAAACTAGGTGTGAAATTGTACCACCCTAGCAAGTGCGTACAATTTACGATGCTACAATTAGGAAGAGAGTTATGGGATGTGGAAAATTCCCTTAAAGAAGGACAGTTGCAGTTGAAAGGAGAAAGAAGTGAGAGCATACCACACAAGTAAAAATAAGGAAAGAAATTATGTGAGAGATGAAAATAGAAGAGAGGATAAAATGGTCATGATGGACCATCAATTGATGAGTGAAAGTAGAGAATATGATGGAGATGAAAGTACCTCACAAGCTAAGGTAGTAGGAGAGGAAGAAGTTCAAAAGGTAGAGGTTGCAGGTGAGGATCATCAAGAACTTGATTAAGGTAATGTGTTCCTTGTTGAAGAGATCATTTCAGGTAAAGAAGATGAGAAAGAAGATGAGCTACCTAGAGAGGTTATAGTTGTAGTGAGAGGTGATGAAGAGGGCATTGCAGAAGTAGAGGTAAATTTTAATTTGTGTAATCAAAAATTTGATTTGAATAAGATAGTGGATGCAAAGAGTTGTCTAGATGTATATTTGTATGGGGATATGGTGTGTTTGCATGTGGAAGTAGTAAAGGATATCGTCTATGAGACTTGGTGGAGGTGGTCAGTTTGTAGAGGGTCAAAACCCACGAAAGAGGAGAGCGAAGAGATTTTTTGGTGGAGGCGGTTGGCTAATGGTGGGTTGGATCCCACGAAGGAGAAGATTAGAGGGGAAAGACTTTGGCAAAGGAGAACGACACATGGTGGATGCAACTCCATGAGTGAAGAGAAGAGTAAGGAGAAGAATTGTAGGAGGATAATAGTTGTTCCAACGAGATGTTGGAAGAAGAGGGAAAATAATTGGTTTTATGTACTTGACACAATGATAGAGTTCATTGTATGTTGTTTACAACCCGAAAAGGTAGTCCTATTACCTAACTCCATTTTGTGAGTTCTACTCACAAAATTTTATCTATCTGGTGTGTCTAGTGCAAGAGCACTCAAGTGATTCAACAATTGACATCACCAAATTTGACTTATTTTGGTTTCAATTGGTATCTCTCTATTTAGTTTGGTAGAGATCATTCTCTCCATGTTTGATCTAGCTCTAACAATGAATCATGTGACTGTGAAGGGTCAAATGGAGAGTTTAAAATACCACAATTAGTTAAGAAATTTTGTTAGTTGTTATAGTTACAATTACCCTAGTAGATATGTATGCAAAATGTAGAAACATAGACATATCTCACGAACCGTGTGACAAAATGCCTCAAATAAATATTGTCTCATGGTTTGAAGTGATTGTAAGATATACAAAAACTAGATTTGTTTCAAATATACCTTATAATTTTCAAGCAAAGAAAAAATTGGCAGGCATAAAGCCAAATTCCACATCCTTTTGTTAGCATACTCCCAACCTGTACAAACATCCATCGAACCATAAAGTAGAAATGACAAGAATATGAATGGGAAGCTTATAAAAAGCAAAGGCTTTAGAAACCTTCGGTCTAATGCAAATGAGAAGTATTCTACTTATGAATTATTTTAATAACCGTCACACATGGAAGAAGAAGATAAGTTTAGAGATCTTTATGTTGACATGTTGGTCAAAATTTCACTGTGAATGCTAACAATCCATCTGCAGCCCTCACTTCTAATCTAATTTATGAGCAATTTGATGACAACGATGATGAGGTAGTGTTTTCCTTCAAAGTCACAATAGCATCAGGTTTCAAGGCAATCCCAACTAGCTAAAGTACAAGACGATGAGTTTGATTTAAAATTGGAGTGCACAAAACCATTGATCCCAACATTTACTTTTTGGTACTAAATGTTAACAATATTTTTTTTTTTCAATGTGCAATCCACATATAAAATATCTAACCAATGTTAATACGAATTTATAAGTAGACCAAAATAAATGTTTAATGTTACTAACTATGTCTCCTAAAGATGCACCACATATAAATATATATTTCGCATAATTTAAATATTTTTTCCTCGTACAAGGTGCACAACACCCTTTTCCTAACATCACAATAAGATTTCAAATTTTAGTGTAGCAAAATAGAAATATGGCATTTTATACATTGTGTGATATTTTGTATGTTTACACTAGCACAATCTTCTTGTGCCTTTAAAAAAAATTCATAATTATAATTATATTAATAACAAATATAGCTTTTAATGGGATCCAAAAAGATAAAATAAATTAAAAGAACGTTACAAAAAAAAGTCTTCAATTTACACTTGTTAATTCTTCTTATAAATTGAGTTATGTATGTATGTATGTATGTATGTATTGTTTTGACAAGTTTATTGTTACAAGTTCATTTTTATTCAAGTTTATAATATATTAAATCAATATATACATATACGTATACGTATGCACATGCACATCTACATCTACATACACACATACATACACACACGTGCGTATATATATACACACGCACGTGCACACGTGTGTGTGTGTGTATACGCGTGTGTGTGTATGTATGTATAAATGTGTAAATGTATGTATGTATGTAAACAAACTTTTTTTATTTGTTGGATTTTTTTTTTTTTAATTTCTTTCACTTTAAAATTTCTATCTACATATCAATCACAACTTTTAATTAAAAAAACATGCAAGCGTCAATCTAATTAATTCTATTTTTAATATATGAAATATTTATTTAAATTACTAATTTTTTAAAAGTTTTTGGTCACCTTACACGTCCCTATCTACATATCCATTACAATTTCAATAAAAACGTGTTAAATAGAAATACCAATCTAATTCAATTTTTTTTAATTTAATTAATTTTCCTTGTTTGTTTCACCTACATGCCTATTGCGACCTGGTATGATTATGACTGGAAATATTTGTTGAGAAAAACACCACCAAATTTACAAGGGCTGCCCGTCTGCTTAAGAAAACGTACACAACAAAACTTTTGTGTCTGCATCTCGATTTCAACGAAACTTTTCACCTGCTAATGTTCCAGTTGAAAAAAATTAGAGACAATAGCGTATGGACAGCAAAAATCGCACTATCTGTCTCCATTAAATCGGGCTAGTGAAAAGTTACGTTTTACTTTTAATTCCTTTCTTTAACCTCAATCTTTTCAAATGATGTAATACAAAGACTTTTAAACAGGTTTCTCTCGCCGCCATTTAGTCGGCAATAGTTCTGTCGGTGAACATGTTACAGTTCAAGTGGTATATTTTATTTTCTTTTGATGGAGATCCAGATCTGTGAGCACGACAGCCCAGCAAGGGCATGAAGTCCACGGCTGTCAGTTCAGCGAGGGCCTTCACAAAGTATTTTTTGCCACCCGATACGGGGCACGAGCCAATAGACTGAACCTCTTCGGCTAAGAGCCAAGGACTGAGGGGTATCCATTCCTTCAAATTTGTCTGGGGCATGATCCCAGCCTCATCCCTTATGATGTCGTAGCCTTGCACTCAACAAGACTTGATCCGTGGTGGGCTCATTTAGAGCCATTCAACTTCACCAGTAGACCAAGGGCCCATTGACCAAATGGTATATTAGCATCACATCTATTAAAAAAATAGAGAAATAAATTACACTCCAAACTTTTTATGTAAGGTCATATAATGCATATTAGTAAAAAGGATTGACCAAATTGTGCTAGTGATGGAGTTTAGGGCTGTCACTATAGCTTGAAGCTACAAGTTTATGCATTGATGAAGGCTTTTAGCCTTAGGATCTACATGAGACATGGCCTATTGGTGTTTGATGTGGCTTCAGATTGGGGTGGGTAGTATTTTCCCCCTTTTTCATTGGTCTATTTTGGTTGCCGGATTTTTTATGTTTTGTTATGATAGTGATTGAAGGTCAAGGGGATCTTGCTTTTTCATTTTTTATTGATGTCACTTAAATTGATGGATCTTCTTCTTTCGAGTATGATAATGTAGTTCATATTTTGGTGCATGCAATTGATAAAATTCAATTTGATGAGAAATTGAAAAACCATCCCAAATCAAAATGATTCTTGAAAAAAAGTGCCGAACATTCTATTTTGGACATAAATTCAAACTTGATTGTAGATGATGTGCTCCACTTATTTGAGCATGCTCTAATCTACAAATGTAGGGGCATTAGGTTTTGTCTACCCTTCTTGGAATCTTGGGCTCAAAGGACTTGTCAAATAGAAAGAGAAAAGGAGATTACTCAAGTGCAATTAATGGCTATTTCTCAATTGTCTTGTCAAGTGATTAATTGTAATATGATCTTTGAAGGTGATTTGTATTTTCACAATGAAGTGGATTTATTCATCAAGGTTTAGTATGTGGGTTTTGATCCAGTGGAGGGGCTCCTTTTTAAAACTCTAGTCTAGATCCACCTCCTTTGGCTTTCTATGGAATTCTAAATACATGATATTTTGTAATATATATTGGTTATTTTTAGGAAACCCTTGGGCTCTTCTCACCACATGCTTGAGAGAAAGGTAACAACCTATTATGCATTTGTGTTGAAACCGACCTAAATAATTTGTTTCATAATTCTTTAGAGATTGTATTGAGAAACACATAATGGATCCAGCAAATAAATTATGAAGCTCTCTCTTTTAGATGTCATGTTTGCCATGCTTATGGGAGTTTGCAAATTAGCTCTCTAAAGAAGGCTCTAGGGGTTTCTCAATCCTTTCTAGAGATATTAGCAACTAAGATCAAGGAAAAAGGGAAAGCTCCATCTCATGTAGAAGATAGATAGACTCGAATGGGTTTATTTCTATGAAATATTAGAATAAGGGGAAGAATGTGAATCATTAGAAAAAGGATCTCCTAAGGGGAAACTTTAATAATAGGTTTGATGCCCTTGAGAATTTTAAAGAACTTAAATCCTCTTTTCATGAAAATATCCATGTAACTAATTAGGGCTTGAATATTTTTAATTTTTGTACCTTATCGAACCTAAAAAGATTGACTTTTTCAATAGACATACATATGTTATCCAAATAAGGGTTCCCACTTCTTCCAATCATCTTGAGGAATCTATTTAGCATAAAAAAGCCAATATTTTTTCAATTCAAGATTCTAGTTGCAACTTCTCCCACTTTGATAGAGGCTCTTATTGAAGGTATTGTTGATAGTGTCACATGCTAGATGCTCTTGATGCCCCAAAGTAAAGGATGATGGTAAGAAGAAATATTTCCCTCTATTAGGACCCTAGAAAATAAATCTCAGAAAAGGGGAATTAGATAAGTTTTCTAAGGTAGGGAGAAAATTTTTGATTATCAAATAGTGAAAATAATAGATGAATCACTTGCGGAATTTGGCTTATTTGAAACATTAGATAATCACTTCTATACTCCCCAACAATTATTGTGATTTCTTGGAATTCTCGAGGCTTTAGTAGTACCCCTTATCAAATGGTTGTTCAAGATCTTATAAGGGATCACAACCTTTCTATCATCTTGCTTTAGGACACTAAACACTCTATGGAAGAAATGGTTATCCTTCCTTCTAATATTTGGGAAGATTATAAATATTAGTATATAGGGGCTCCATGTTCTACTAAAAGGATGGCTTGCTTAGGGGAACCTCGTAGGCTCACTCAGGTTGTTGGACAACAAGCAAATATTCCTTATTAGTGGTGGCTTTTCAATTTGATTCTAGTGGTTCCATTTTTCTCACTAATGTTTATGCTCCTACTAATTTTCGTCTTGCTTTGGTCCCATATCAGATTTGTCTATTCTAGAACTGTTTTTTCTCTTAGATCTTAGCAACTGATTTGAATAAATGATTGTAGCCAACTAAACCCATCTTTTTTGTAAACATTGGTTTCATTACCAATCTAGTATCGAGGAATATTGAACAACTTTTTTATTTTTCTCTATCAATATATTGTTTAAAACCCTACATTACATAATATTTGATGTAAGACTTTTTCATTCATATTTTTTATAATATAATATATTTTAAAAAGCTTTTATAAAAATAGCACTATCTCAAAAGTCAAAAGTCTATCACACATATTAAATTTGTTTCTTTCATATTCATTAGAAAAATGATACACCTAGCATAATAAAGTTGAAAATAACACATTAGTGTATGAGTGTCAAATTGAGGGAAAAGAAACACAATAACGTATGGACTTCCTCTACCACTCATAGCCTTCATCTAATTTGTGGATATACTTCACAAATGTCATTTATATCTATCTTTAGCTTCTTTTATAAGCAATCTAAAACAGGAAATCCGTCCAATTAGGCAACCCCGTTTTAACTATCCCCCAAGAAATATTCGACACAAAACTTTACGGGCGTCTTAATCGACTTCAGTTTTCCGTAAACAGTAATGCAAAAGAATTCTGTAAAAGGAAACTTCTGTACGGTACGGTGTGTATGAAATCCAAGTACTCTGGAATGAATCTGTAGCGTACATTGACTGGATTTACAACTAGGAAAACCCCATCTGAAATCAACTCTTGTACTGTGATTCAGTGTGCCCATTGAAAACTCTAATTAAAAAACTGTTAAACAAAAATTTAGTTCCATGAAAAGACTAAAAAAGTGCTGTACTGGACACTGTATATGCAGAACAAGCTCTCTGTAATGAAGTATAGAACTGAAATTGATATTAATAATACAAAGCCGGATATACCTATACATGTACGTACAGGGGGAAAGAATTGAACATGGAGGATTCGAACAGAAGAAGTTTGTGAATGGCACAGTAAGTCACCGTAACATAACAGTTGAGCTGAAAGAGGGGTGCGAGATTGAATCCAGGAAGGAACCATACTCATCTGTGAAAGTTGTAAGATTTGCCAGAGGCAAAGGCCTCTCTGGAATTGTGGGAATTGGGGCATCCCCTTCCAGCATCTTCAAAACTTCACTCATGCTTGGTCTGAATGCTACCATTACATGGGCACACAGTATACCCACAAGCACAAACCTCTCCATGATGTCCTGATGCCCATCTTGAGGGATTCTGGGATCTATGACCTGCACAATTTTGCCTGCCTTTACAAGCTTCCATGCCCAATCGGTGATAAGATAATCCGAGGGCTGTTCTACAGAACCATGCAGAGCCTTTCTGCCGCTCATAATCTCCAGCAAAACGACCCCAAAACTGTAAACATCACTCTTGTCTGTAAGCTGTCCGTAGAGAGCATATTCAGGGGCCAGGTAGCCATGGGTACCGGCAATTCTTGTGGTCATCTGAGATTGGCCCTGAGTAGTAATCCTTGCCAGCCCAAAATCTGCAACACAGGCATTCATGTCATCATCCAGTAGAATGTTAGTAGCCTTGATGTCTCTGTGATAAATTGCAGGCTGAACGCCATGGTGAAGATAACACAATCCTTTAGCAGTACCAATGGCGATGTTCCTCCTCTGCTCCCAATTCAGGGGTGCCCTGTTTTTGTTCCCCTGTTCAAAAATATGCTCATCCAGGCTCCCATTAACCATGTAATCATAGACAAGAAACTGCTGCTGCCCTTCAATGTCGTCACTGGAAACCCCAAAGCCTCTCAAAACAACCAGATTCCTGTGCCTAATCCTGTCAATGATCTCCACCTCGTTTATGAAATCAGAATCCCCTTCCATATTGGAGTTCTTCATTCTCTTGACAGCAACCAGACTACCATCCGAAAGGACTCCCTTATAAACAGTCCCAAATCCGCCCTGTCCGATGATATTTTTGGGACTGAAATTGTGGGTTGCATCTTTGATCTTCTGTAAGCTGAACCAGACTGCACCCATGTTGGGCTTCACAGCACTCTTCAGAAAACTTCTGTTGAGCCTCACAAAACGCCTGTGCTTAGCGTTGCCCTTCCTCTTAGCCCACAAAAGGTACCCCACGCCTATACTGGTGAGCACCAGGAATCCCACAGCAGCACCCATCAGACCATAGATCAAAACCCTGTGGTTTGAATTTCCCTCGGCTGCAAATTGCACCCGAAGAACACAGGAAGCCGTGGCTTTGTTCTTGGGCCCGAATTCATTCACCACACCTGCAGCATACAGGCACAAGAAATAGTAACATTTCAGACTCTTTGCCGCTGTGATATTACTGATTCTGTTTGTAATTTGGCTCAGAACAACTTGCCCACTATTAAAACAGGAAGTACAGGCAGAATCTGATGAAAGATCCCCTTTGCAGGTTGTATCCACTGAAGTCACGCCCACTGTCTCATTCCAATCTTCCACTGTCTCTATGCCATCACACAGACTCGGTCCTGAGACAAATTCAGATGCCTTATAAAAAGAGGTCTGGGTCAAATTTGAGGGAAATCCCATTGAAGTGAGCAGCTGCTGAAATTTGTCCACACAGGCAGTTGCAGAGGCATAATCAGGCAATTCAAAAAGGGATTTTTCTTTCAGGTACTGAGAAAGCCCCACACCAAACACAGTTCTGAGAGATGTGCGGCAATTTTCGACATTATCACCAGTCTGAACAGATCGGCAGAAGGATGTATTCCAGTTCCATTCAGTCACATAATCAAGGTCGAGTGGGCATTCGGCATTAGCCATACCCAGATACAGTAAACACAATACAATGAATACAATTTTCATCATTTTTTCCTTGCACACCAGTATTATTCAGCACCCTCAAGATCAGAATAATAATGGCGGCTTCTGTAATTACAGAATGGGTATTGCTCTGTATGTATAGCAGAACAAACAATGGCGTCTAGACCCGAAGGTCTTCAGGGTAGTTGATTTATTGATTTAGTCTCACCCTGATTATAAAGAGCCTCCACCAATTTCTCTACCAAAAAGATTCTATTCTCGTTGAAAAGAAATTAAAAATTATTGTGGTTAGATTTGATTTGTAGACTGGCCAGCCGCGCATACTGACGAAAGGCGGCTTTATTTCTTTCTAGAAAAAGAAAACGCACGTGAGGGAGATTTCCCACTGGATTAACACGTTTAGGTATAGAATGAGACAAGATGTTGGAATTACGTGTATTAGGTCATATTTTAGAAGTCTCTTTGATGCGGCGGTCCACATTGACAGGTATAAAACGGGTCCCTGAGAGAAATGTGACACGTCACTGAAAATGAGGGCAATGATAGGTGGCCAAATTCATGTACAATATTATGGTGAAGTTTGTATGTGGTGGGAACAACGAACACGGTGGAGGTGGGGGGATATTTATTTTATACTAGGGAAAAAATATCCTACGCGTGCACAACAATCTAGTTGCCTAGTATTTTTATACCAATTTCAAATTTAAATTCTAATTTCCTTCTTCTTGTTCTTACTAGGGGAGAGTAGCCAATATGTGCACAGGTCTAGAAGGTGATCCAAAACATTCAATTTGTACTTATTATTATGAAGATAGGTAGTTGAATAAGGAGTAAGTAGGAACAATTGGTTTTGGAATCTAAGAGAATGTTAGTGTGTCATAGTCATAAGATCATTTATTTTGGGTCCCAAAGCTAGGGATTTATTATCAAAAAGGCAAAAATAGCGGTTTTTAATAGATTGAGGATGGTTAAAGTCCAATGAACACAAGTGGATACTCTCTCTTGCACATTAGACTTAGCTTAAACTAGAGACAGTATTCCTAAAGGTATTCTTGTATTTTTTTCTTATGCCTTTAGGGCGAGCTAAGCGAGACTAATCTTTGGGCATGGTGACAATTGCTTAAAAGCCACCAGCCATCTGTCTGGAAGACACCACCATTGAGTAAGTTGCAACACATGGAGTTGACCTTAAGACCTCATAAACCTAGATCAAAGACTTTGGACCAACTACCCCACCCCACTGGGCTATTCCTCAAGGTATCCTTAGTAGAGTTTTGAACCAATTAAGATGTAGAATGACAACAATCGACAACTATACTCAAATGAACACTTGACCCTTATATTTGTCACTAGGTCAAGATCAATAAGTTGCATTAGACTTTTATAAAGTTGATAATACCTTGCACATGCACCTACAAGTAAAAATAGTATTTTAATGCTTTAAATGGTCCCATTTGATGTTTCATACACAATAGCAAGGTGTAGATGTATGTTAGACATGATGCATAGATGATTTAGCTCTTTATGATTGCTTGAGATTTGTTTCCTAATTTGTAATATTGCTTCATGAACAATATGCATAATCTAAAATAAAACTAATCTACCCTTACTCTAATAGGAATAGAGGCTATTTTAATGAGAGATGATTGATCCATCACCAGTGTGAATCAATGCATATCCCATTGCTCAACAATGCCATGAACATTAAAGAGGAAGGAGCCAAAACTGAAAAAGTATCCATAGAACTAGATTGCATTTACATCTAAACTATGCATTTCATGTAACATACATACTTAATAATCCATAATGGACTTGCAATAACCCATATTCAACAAAGGAAATTATATTACAAAGCATTTTTAATGCATTAAAAGTTGTCAAACTTACATTTAACTTTAATTGCAATCATGTCAACAAATTTGGTTGGTTATTGTTTTATTTTCCTCACTAGTCTAACTATTCCCTATCATTCTTATCCTATAGAGGTGGATATTATAGTAGTGACTGTTTGTATGGTGTTTAGTTTTTGTGTGCCTTGGTTTCTCTTGAAGGTTTTGGGAGCCTTTTTAAAAGCCAGTTTTCCAGTTATTTGGCATGGTTTTGATCATCTGCCACTAGTTCTTGCGAGGTTGAATGGCGCTTGGAAAGCTAGACTAGTTTTATGCTTATCTTCAGTCCCTATGGAGGTGGCTCCTTTTCCTATGGAGGTGGAAAAGTGCTTTGCTAGATGGGAGCTGACTTTTAGCTAGATTATCTTTGATGGTTTCAACTTGTGGGTTTTGGAAGCCCTTTCAAAACCCCAAATGTTGTTGGTCTTGGGAGCCATCTCAAATCCCAAATCAGGTAGTGGGAGCCTTGTAAAACCCACTCTTAAGGTTGAGGGAGCTCGGAAAAACCTTATGTTTTTTGCTCTTCTCAGGGACAAGCTGGATGTTGGTAGTTTTCAAGGGCCCAGTTTGGCTCGTTTTTGTTTCTGGTTAGGACCAGGCTTTGGTTGTGGCTTGGAGATTCTATTACAGGTTATGGGAATTTGGAATACCCTTCTTGTGTGGGTTTTAGGAGCCCTTTCAAAACCCAAAATGTTGTTGCTTGTGGGAGCCAATTCAAAACCCAATTCTGGTTGTGGGATCCTTGTAAAACCCATTAATCAGGTTATGGGTGCCTAGAAAAACCCTTGGTTTATATTGAAGGTTAAGGGAGCCTTGATAAAACCCTTGTGCTAGTGAAAGGCTTTGGCCTCGTCCCTTTTCAGCCAGGTTTTATTGATATATCTTTGTTGCTAGGTTGGTTTTAGGTTGTTGTTTATCTTTGATGTATCGTCAATAGCTATCAGTTTTGGGTTTTGGATCCTAGTAAAATTCGAAGGTTTTGGGTCCCTTCAAAATATGTTGTAAGGGGTTTCGAGTCTCCTCAAAACCTATTTATCTAGAATCAAAAATAAATTTGTCAAGAGAAAATATCTTAATTATAACTATGATACTTTTTTGAGCCACTACAAATTATCATGGATACATACCATTGCTTGAAGATGTGCATTACAAATCCTTCCTACTCTACACAAGAAACATTCCTCCATGTCTAGCTCAAAGCGGCAGTTGTTGATACCTCATAATATGTTTAGGCACAACAATTCCAAAACATAGGGTCAACGACTGACCCTTTTGATGTAGAATGAACTAGTATTTATAAATCTTTATTTGGCATCTAGATGCTCATGGAGACTTCAAGAGAAAATGAAACTCATGGATATGGCATGTGGGAGTCATCAAAATCTATGAAAACGTCAAAATGAATGACAAACATTTGCATGAGGAATTTTGGACAAGAAATCCTATGACACCATTTTATGGTAGCATGGGTGCCCTTGGTATTTATAATAAGATCTCCATTTCAAATTGTGCCCTTCAGTTTGAACAAAAATATTTTATATGGGACCTTGTCAAAGGATTTCAAATATTTTATATTTTAGAAGTGACCTTGTCAAAGGATTTCAAATGCTTAAAATATTTTATATTTTAGAAGTGACCTTGTCAAAGGATTTCAAACATCTCAAATCCAAGAATGAGTTGTAGAGTCAAATCCAAGATTAATGGAGTGATGGGCCTTCCATGGGAGTAGGTGAAAATGCATCTCAAGGTCTTCTACGTTGAAGGAGCCTCTTATGAAGTGAAAGTGAAAGTTTATGTGAGTAGGAATTTTGGACAAGAAATCCTATGACACCATTTTATGGTGGCATGGGTGCCCTTGGTATTTATAATAAGATCTCCATTTCAAATTGTGCCCTTCAGTTTGAACAAAAATATTTTATATGGGACCTTGTCAAAGGATTTCAAATATTTTATATTTTAGAAGTGACCTTGTCAAAGGATTTCAAACATCTCAAATCCAAGAAGGAGTTGTAGAGTCAAATCCAAGATTAATGGAGTGATGGGCCTTCCATGGGAGTAGTGGCTCAAAAAAGTATCATAGTTATAATTAAGATATTTTCTCTTGACAAATTTATTTTTGATTCAAGTAATAATTTCATCTGATTTTATAATTGAATACTTCACATAAACTTTCACTTTCACTTCATAAGAGGCTCCTTCAACGTAGAAGACCTTGAGATGCATTTTCACCTACTCCCATGGACGACCCATCACTCCATTAATCTTGGATTTGACTCTACAACTCGCAATTTTCCCTAATTTTCCCTTCCCATATAAAATATTAGCTCACATTAAACTTTCACTTTCACTTCACATAAACTTTCACTTTCACTTCATAAGAGGCTCCTTCAACGTAGAAGACCTTGAGATGCATTTTCACCTACTCCCTTGGATGGCCCATCACTCCATTAATCTTGGATTTGACTCTACAACAAGGTCACTCAAAATTCCAAAATTTGATTTTATAATTGAATACTTCACATAAACTTTCACTTTCACTTCATAAGAGGCTCCTTCAACGTAGAAGACCTTGAGATGCATTTGTAGTGGCTCAAAAAAGTATCATAGTTATAATTAAGATATTTTCTCTTGACAAATTTATTTTTGATTCAAGTAATAATTTCATCTGATTTTATAATTGAATACTAGTTGTTGTAGAGTCAAATCCAATATTAATTTTCACCAAAACCGTCTTGTATTGAATAATGATTTGAGCCAAGAGAAAATGCATCTCAAGGTCTTCTACATTGAAGGAGCCTCTTATGAAGTGAAAGTGAAAGTTTATGTGAAGTATTCAATTATAAAATCAAATTTTGGAATTTTGAGTGACCTTGTTGTAGAGTCAAATCCAAGATTAATGGAGTGATGGGTCGTCAATAGGAGTAGGTGAAAATGCATCTCAAGGTCTTCTACATTGAAGGAGCCTCTTATGAAGTGAAAGTGAAAGTTTGTGTCTAGTGAGATTTTAAGCATGGAGGGCCTAAGAAGCACAACAAAAGATGGACAAAGGAAGGAATTATAACTAGAATAAGCACACAGGGGTGGGAAAAGGGTTCTTATGGGGATTAAGGGTCTAGGTGAACTTAGGAGTTAGGGAGGGATCCAAAGGTGCAAGGTTTTCCTAGAAGTTTAGAATTCAAAAATAACATAGGAGACCTACATCAAATCCCATAAAGAAGGAGGGATAAAAGGAAAAAGAGGGAATGGGGATTGGGAATTACAATGAGATGGGTACTCAGTACCAGGGAGGAGGTGGGAGAGACCCTCGGAGGCTTGGGGATCAATTTTGAATCAGAGCTAGAAACAAGTATGGGAAAGAGAGTGGAGCGGGGGAGGAACTTGTGATTAGGAACAAAGGGATTAGGGTATTGAGGGAAATGAATCAATAGGGACTTGGAACTATGTTCCAAGGTTTTGGTTCTACTTGAGGTCCACATTTGGTAGAATATAGGACAATTGGTTAGGGCTACTAGGAATTTTGAGTGAACTTAGTATGTTGGTATACAATGAATGATGCATACCAAGGCCTTGTGAGGATAGGATATCTTGGTAGATAGTCCCTTTTTTTCAAGTTAGTCCCTTGATTTCAAGTTTGTATATGGACTTGTAGTATAGAAAGCACCATATAAGACTATAGAGGGGGAAGCCAAGACTTGTTGTAAAAGTGTACAAACTCCAAATCCACTCACAAGCCCACAATCTAGGGGAAGAACATAGCCCCACAACAAACAGAAACACATAAATATATTGAACACCATGCAACCATAACACATGAGAGACCCACTTAGGTTTCTCTAAGTTAGGTATAATTCATGGGTAAAATAGGAAAGTGCAAAAAAGGTAACACAAATATAATCAATTATAAAAAAAATTAAGGCGATCTAGTTGGGGAAGTGCAACTCTTGTAATTTATTCCATCCATAGCTCAACTCACACAACCGCACATATATATGTATATACAAGATCATTCATTAAAACCCTCAACTTGGTTGGCCACATGTAGAATATACAATATTACATAAACTAGGCCAACCACGAATAATATCAAATGTGGTCCACTCTAGGAGACAAAGGGGACCCAAACATATAACAACACATCCTTCTAAAATGATTCCAATAAACTGCACATGCTAACACATCCCCCAAAGTTAGCATTAAATAGAAAGTGTAGTTAAGAAATATAGCACGTTAATCAATCGACCCAAAAGCATCCTCCAATGCAATATACAAAATGCAGGTTTACACACCACGGTGTGACTTGTAACCATATCCAAATGCAATCTTTAGTGCAAATATGGACCAAAAGAGCATGATCCAAATAATATACACCACCTCAATCAACCAAAAACCAAACCAATTGATAGTAGAGAACAACATAAGAACACAACTTTACTTGCCAATCGAACTAGCACTAGAAAACCGAACTAGAACACTGCACAAACCAAAAGAATATGCCCTCAAAACCGTAACACTTGAATCTAGATATCAATGAACCACCAAGAATTATTGTGACCAGTTCTAACAGACACCTCAATGTCAAAAACAACAACAACCAACTCTATCATCTAAGCAACAAAGGACCTTAAAAATTGATAGTTCGTTATACACAAATCATGAACATTATATCTAGAATTGCAAGACATAATCTTCTGAAACTAGAAGAATGCAAGCCATTCTTCCACTAGAACATTAAATACCATTTCTTGCATATAAATACTATTTCCCACATGTTGAAGCTTCCACTACACCAGCCTTATGGAAAAACCCTATACTTACTCAACATCACCACCAGAACACACAACAACATCATAACACTCACTTTTGAACCATTATATCCAGAATTGCAAGACATAATCTTCTGAAACCAAAAGAATGCAAACCATTCTTCCACTAGAACATTAAATACCATTTCTTGCATATAAATACTATTTCCCACATGTTGAAGCTTCCACTACACCAGCCTTATGGAAAGCCCCTATACTTACTCAACATCACCACCAGAGCACACAACAACATCATAACACTCAATTTTGAACCATCTATATCACATAGTGACATTAATGACAACACTAGACAAGTTGACATCAATGACAACACAACTCAACATAACTCAAGTTTCCAACAGTTCATATAGATCAGAGTTTAAGAGAGCCTAGTGATATACAAACTAGAATTGTTATTGTTTTAAAGATATGTAAGAGTGGTTGACAAAGAAGAGGGGAAGTAGTACCAATACAAGTACTAAAGGAACCACACCCATGAATTCACAACCTTACATAAGTACTATGGCTCTAATAGTCCATGTTGGTTTATCTTCACAACAATCTGTAGCAACATGAGGAGTTGATGGAAGAGATGGAGAAGACCCTAATAAAAATAACACCTTTAAAAAAATTGTGGAGGTGGCCCATTACCAAGTTCAGGAAACTCTCAAAATAAAAATTAGGATGTTGATGTGGAAATTTTAGATATGAATCCTAGAGAAGAAGATGAGCCACACTCAAGAATTATAGAAGGTAAGACCCCTCCACATTTCCCCTTTAGTTAGGAAAAGACTAATAAGGCTACTCCTCCAAGAATATGAGATTTGTCGACTCTTGGCATGTCTTCCCAAATAGACGCTACAGACTCTCCATCTTGGTTGGAGATTTCATAGTTAAAGAAAAGAAAGATGGTACCTTTTTAGGATGCCTAATGATAACATAGTTGGGAAATTGTTGCAAAGGATTCCAAAAGCCAAAAAATTAAAGACTACAACTAGGATTATAAAGGATGGAGATAATGGTAATGATTTTATATAAGTGTCTTAGCTCATTGTTGACAAAGATCTCAGTCAGGCTACTCCAGCTAACTTTAATGTTTCAAGAATTGATTTGGGACCACCAAGCAGGGAAGGTGATAATCATAACTTCCAAGTAATTGTTGTGAGAATGGTAGAGAGATCATAGAAGGATAAATTGGAAAAAATGAACAAAAAGGTCAATTTGATGCCTTAGCCAATTATTTGAAGAGTTTTGTTGATCCTTCTATTCTGCCAATTAATCAATCTGAAGCATAGGCATATGTTTTTATCTCACCCATTGCTAAATCCATGTTCAATAGAGTGTAAGAGGATAGTGTCTATAGATGAAAAAAATGTCAAAGAGTGGATAGAAGATATCAACATTTAAGGTCCTCCATTTTTAGAAACTATTAAAATTTTGGGGTTGAAGCAAGATAAAGCCTCTTGGAATAAAGTAATCTCAAAGTTTGTTGAAATAACTGCTATGGATCCTACCCATGTTCCTAGTGAGAAGAACATTGTAGATAAAAAAGATGTCAGATGTAGTATGTGGACTAAGACCTTAAATTTTAGAGGACAAGTGATCAAATAGTGTTGATGATCTCAATAAAAACATGAACAAAAGAAACAAATTTTACGTAGAAATGATCAAATTGGCTAATGGAGTTTTTTGCAGGTTGAAGAAGAAGTATAGTATTGAAGATGCAATGATTGATGGAATTAAATAAGAGTTTCATAACTTTGTTAAATCCCTCTTAGATAAGTTAGAATCTAGAAAACAAAGACTATTGAATACTAGTACTTCCATCCATTGTAATTCAAAGCAACTCACAATCCTCCAAAAAAAGATAAATAAAATCAAATATGGGAAGGTGGCTTGGGATATTAGGTTAAAATCTATAGTGATTCCAAGACATATATAATTGTCTTAGATGTTGAAGACCTACAAAGTTATCAAGGATAGAGTTGCTGCTACCCAACCCCCACCTCTAGTCAAACAAATGTGGTCCCATGACCAACTTTTTCATAACTCTTCTTTTAGAGTTTTAATGTGTTCAAAAGACTATTTTTATTTTAAAAACTTCAACTCATGTTTTATTTAAAAAAATACTATTTTAAATTTGATTCTCTTAAAGAATCAATTACAATTTTGATAGTGCAAGCACTGTGCTACATGAACTTGAATAAATTATGATAGTAATATAGAAGGGAAGTTTTAACGGTGTTTTATGATACATTTTTGTTCGTGTGCAAGAAGTAAGATGTTTTTTTTCTTATAATGGTTTAGCTTGCATGATAATGTTATATGAGGAATATCTATGTTCTCATATGCATGTTGATGATACTATCTTACTGTCATCAGTTATTGATCTATGCTTTAAAACTGGTAATGGTGATTTTATGAAAGAAGTGTTAAATGTCCCCAATCTTTTTGTTGAGACAAAATTTAAAAGATTGTTCAAGTCATATTTTTAGATAGTTTATAGTTCCTATTATTTATATTTGTTGCATGTTTGTTTCATGTTGATGGGCAAGAATTAGTTGCCTTATCTGGTTTCAAGTTAAAAGCATACCTAAATCCTTTATATTGAAAAATACAAAATAAGGTAGTTTAATCCTAAGTGGGAGTTGTACCACATTAAAATTTAGAGAGAAACAAGTTATACTATTTACTCAACTGTGGGTTCATTTGTGCTTCTCATTTTGGGTGTATAGAGTCAAATTTTATTTGAATTTAAAAGAAACTAAATCCCTTTACCAAATGAACCTATTTCATGTAACTAATTAAATTAAATGGATATGGAATCAATACATTCAAACTCAAAAGGTGAATGTTGATTAATTTCTATTTCTCCCATTGTTTGAGTTAAAAATGAGTTATGGGAAGATATAAATTGAATTCAAGATCTAAGGATAAGAATGCAAAATTGACATAAATCAATAGGCATGAGTTGTTTCACGTTTGATATGCAGACATAGGTACAAATTTGCAATAAGGAAGCTAAAAAGAGCCCGTGTTTAAAATTTGGGCTTGAAAGTGTGGGACAATGGTGCTCAAGGTAACCTCAAGTCCTCTGAAATGTTAGATGTAGGGAACAAGTGTCTTTCTAGGATTAGAATGCATTCCTAAGTGTTTTCCTAAAGTTTTGTCAAAAAGTTGTTAGACATAGGTGTGTGGGGAAACCTCATCCTCCACTTTTTGCCTTTGCAAGAGCTAGATCCGATTGTCTCTATCTACTATGTAGCCACAAATTCTAGAAGTTGGATATGAATGTTTTGGCTTTATGATCATTTGCCTCATTATTAAATAAAAAATATAATAGATGAACCATAGGATTGGGTTCTATCTTTTCCCTCAATGGATCATTCCATTTCTTAGCTCCTCTTCTTGTTCCCTAGAAAGGTCATTTGTAAACCTAGGTCTTCATGTGTAGCTCTCAAGAATGTACCCATCATCCTTCCAAAATCTCCCACTTCATGAAAAGTCCCCTCCCATTTGAAAATCATTAGACCTAAAGTGATATTAATAATCACTTATAAGGGTTATAATAGCTCCATCTTTATCACTAAAATGATCACATTGATGAAGCTAGAAACGCACTTCATTCTTATTCTTAGTGAGATGGATCTCTCTAGGAACTATGAACATTAGTATTATTTGTAGCTCCATTCTTAGTGATATAAATCTCCAAAATAATTACAACCACCTTCATATAATGTATGATGTTCTCCCTACACAATGTTTAGCTATGAATAACTCTTCACATGCCTTTGTGACATCTTCATAAATTAACCAATTGATCATGCAATTTACCATTGATTAGAGTGGCCTAATCATTATTCTATGTTGTTCATTTTACTAGGTATTTAATTTTAGTTTTTTGAGAGAAAATTGACTTTTAAAAAGAGTTAGGGTGTATCTAGTTTGATTGTCACCCTTCTTTAGAGAAAGTTATTTATTTTCCTATCAAATAAATAAATCTTTAAAAAAATAGGATTCAAAATTTTAAATTATCTCCTCTTACTAAACAAGAAGAGTAGTTGGTGTCATTTTATTCATTTTATTATTTGAAATGAACTAAATTAAAATAAAGTTCCTAAATTTTCATGAATATTCATTTTAAAATGATAAAGCAAAATTTCTTTTTCTTGAATAAGGTTATAGTTGCAACCATTTAATTACGATTTGTGTTTTAAAACCCGACAAGATAATTTACTACTCTTCATCTCCTCATAGGAGTGTCAAAAAATTCAAGAATTTGTTTGATAAATTTGGAGACTCTAGACCCTCATGTATGGACTCTAGGAGTTTCCATGCTTCACAAGGACAATTTAGTCTATGAAAATTTTATTTCTAACCCTTGTTCAAATGTTCAACATTGATTCTTTAATTATGTGATGGAATCAGTTAGTAACTTCCATATTTGTATGAATATCTATAGATAGTTTCTTGGAGCCATATACAATGGTTCATAGAATTCTATTTTTAGATTTGATTTCCAACCTAATTTTTTAAATTGAATAATTATTTCCATTAAACATATTAAGTTTGTCAATAAAGAAATATGAAATATCATATTTGTGTATGTATGTATGTATGTATGTATGTATGTATGTATGTATGTATATGTATATGTATATGCATATATATACATGTATGTATGTATATGTATGTATGTATATGTATGTATGTATATATATGTATGTGTAATGTATCTTTAAAAAATTAAAAACCATTAAATAAATATAAATTCCTCTAGATCTAAAAAGAATTAGGATGAAATGGGTACTCAGTACTAGGGAGGAAGTGGGAGAGACCCTTAGAGGCTTGGGAACCAATTTTAAAACAGAGCTACAAACAATTATGGGAAAGAGAGTGGAGTGGGAAAGGAACTTGTGATTAGGAACAAAGGGATTAGGGTATTGAGGGAAATGAATCAATAGGGACTTGGAACTATGTTCCAAGGTCTTGGTTTTGGTCGAGGTCCACATTTGGTAGAATATAGGACAATTGGTTAGGGATACTAGGAATTTTTAGGGAACTTAGTACGTTGGTATACAATGAATGATGCATACCAAGGCCTTGTAAGGATAGGAGATCTTGATAGATAGTCCCTTTGTTTCAAGTTAGTCCCTAGATTTCAAGTTTGTATATGGACTTGGACTATAGAAAGAACCAAAAAGGACTATAGAGGGGGAAGCCAAGACTTGGTGTAGAAGTGTGCAAACACCAAATCCACTCACAAGCCCACAATCTAGGGGAAGAACATAGCCCCACAACAAACAAAAAAACATAAATATACTAAACACCCACTTAGGTTTCTCTAAGTTAGGTATAATTCATGGGTAAAATAGGAAAGTGCAAAAAAAGGGAACACAAATCTAATCAATTATAAAAATAATCAAGGTGGTCTAGGTGGGGAAGTGCATCTCTTGCAATTTATTCCATAATTATTTTTACATTATATCTTCTATTGTGCAATTCATTCCATAACATAATGACTAGGTATGTCATTCATTGATGAATGTTGCAATGATGTTGTGTTTGATGAAAAACATTCTTTGAATGACCTACATATGACCCTATTGTTTGTGGCAACCAAATGGGTAAAGAGGAAGAGGTGTGTAGTAATGAGAAGTCAAATGGATCAAATCTTGAAGATAATTGTATAGAATGTATATGTGTACTTACAATGTGAAGGATGAACAAGAAAATAGTTTCTTGTTTGGTGTATTTGCCTCTTTTATTCCTATTTTTTATACATGAATTGACTAATATTTTCTTGCATGAGGATGAATTGGAAGTGACTACACTTAGTGTTAAAGTTGCTAAGATATATATTAGTGTAGATAATGATTTTCAATTTGAATACCTTTCCCTTGATTATTATGATGATGGTAAAAACGTGGATGCATAAAAGAACCTATTTATCAGTGCAAGACTTTTTATCTCTCTAATTTAGACTTTCTTCAATGGTGTACTTCTTAGCTTTGTAACATTTAGGCAGTGTTAACAACACTTTTCTCACAAATTCACTTTCTTCTAATGTTCCACCAATACCCCTAATTGCACTCAAAATTTCATTTACTTGAGGTAGATATCTTTCAATGTTCTCATCATTAGACATCCTTAGGTTCTCAAACTTGTGATTTATATTTGTCAACTTGGCTTGCTTCATCTTCAAATCACCTTCATACATAATACTTAGCTTCTCCCAGATTTGTTTAGCGGACTTTAACCCCATAACCTTAGCAAATATTGAATCACTTAAGAAACTAATAATCGCAACTCTAGCCTTTACATTATTCTCATGTGCCTTGATCTCATTCAGAGTTTGAGAACCATTTGTCGAAGCAGTATACCTAGTCTTAATAATTTCCCATATTTCAGTTGGCAAATATTCCAAATGGTATTCCATCCTTTCCTTCCAATAGGAGTGATTTGTGCCATCAAACAAGTGGTTAATCTTCTCTAAGATGAACCAAGATTTGATACCAATTGTTGAACACACCAAAATATTGAGAGGGGGGGTGAATCAGTTCAAACCTTAAAATACTTTACTTCTTATCTATAAAGCTTCAAACCACACTTAACTTATTATTGCAAATTATGAAACATGAAAAAACAAAGCACAATAAACACATGAACACCAAATTTATGTGGAAACCCTAAATAGGAAAAAACCACAGTGAAAATCACACTCACAATATGATTAACTAATTACAATGTTTTAAGCTCGAGGCCAAGGAGCTCACTGCAGCTGATTAGAATTGTAATACTAAGGTCTTAGGGCAAGGTACAAAGGACTTGCATTACTGAAACTCATTGTCTCAGAACAAGATACAAAGACCTGCACAAGCTTCCAAAAGCAACATGTCGTGTTTTGGTAGGTACAAGGAGTAGATGAACTAAAATAAACAAGATCTCTTGATCATGAAATTGACAACCAATATCATGGCAAACACATTTGACATCAATCATTTTCTCAAAACACTGTCACACGGAAGATATCATCATCAAAGCTCTTCACAAACTGACTTCCACATTGAATATTCTTGCATATCAATCACATCCACTTCACATAAATTCATGCACATTCCATAGCTCAACTCATACAACCACATACATATCTGTATACAAGATCATTCATAAAAACCATCATCTTGGTTGGCCACATGCCGAATATGCAATATTACATAAACTAGGTTAGTCACGAATAATATCAAATGCGGCCCACTCTAGGAGACAAAGGGGACCCAAACACATGATAACACATCCTTCTAAAATGATTCCAATAAAATGCACACGTTAACACATCCCCCAAATTTAGCATTAAATAGAATGTGTAGATAAGAAATATAACACGTTAATCAATCGACCCAAAAGAATCCTCCAATGCAAAATACATAATGCAGATCTACACACCATGGTGTGACCTATAACAATATCCAAATGCAATCTTCAGTGCATATCTGGACCAAAAGAGCATGATCCAAATAATATACACCATCTTAGTCAACCAGAAACCAAACCAATTGATAGTAAAGAACAACATAATAACACAACTTTACTTGCTAATTGAACTACAACTACGAAACTGAACTAGAACATTACACAAACCAAATGAATATGTCCTTCAAACCATAACACTTGAATCCAGATATCAATGAACTACCAAGCATTCTCGTGACCAGTTCTGACAGACACCTCAATGTCAAAAACAACAACAAACAACTCTATCATCTGAGCAACAAAGGACCTAAAAAACTGATATTTCGTTATACATAAATCATGAACATTATATCCAAAATTGAAAGACATAATCTTCTCAAACCAGAAGAATGCAAATAATTCTTCCACTAGAACATTAAATACCCTTTTCTTGCATATAAATACTATTTCCCACATACTGAAACTTCCACTACACCAGCCTTCTGGAAAAACCCCATACTTACTCAACATCACCACCAGACCACACAACAACATCATAACACTCACTTCCAAACCATCTATATCACATAGTGACATCAATGAAAACACCAGACAAGTTGACATCAATGACAACACAACTCAACATAACTCAAGTTTCCAACAGTTCATATAGAGTTTAAGAGAGCCTAGTGATCTACAAAATAGATTTTTTATTGTTTTAAGGACACAAGAGTGGTTGACAAAGAAGAGGGGAAGTAGTACCAAGACAAGTACTAAAGGAACAACATCCGTCAATTCACAACCTTACATAAGTATTGTGGCTCTAATAGTCCATGTTGTTTTATCTTCACAACAATCTGTGGCAACATGAGGAGTTGATGGAAGAGATGGAGAAGACCCCAATAAAAATAAGACACCTTTAAAAAAATTGTGGAGATGGCCCATTACCAAGTTCAGTAAACTCTCAAAATAAAAATTAGGATGTTGATGTTGAAATTCTAGATATGAATCCTATAGAAGAAGATGAGCCACACTTAAGAATTCTAGAAGCTAAGACCCCTCCAAATTTACCCTAGTCAAGAAAAGACTAATAAGGCTACTCCTCCAAGAAGAACACTAGATTTGTCAACTCTTGGCATGTCTTCCCAAATAGGTGCTACAAACTCTCCATCTTGGTTGGAGATTTCATTGATAAAGAAAAGAAAGATGATACCTTTTTAGGATGCCTAATGATAACATAGTTGGAAAATTGTTGCAAAGGATTCCAAAAACAAAAAAATTAAAGACTACAACTAGGATTATAGAGGATGAAGATAATGGTAGTGATTTTATAGAGGTGGCTTAGCTCATGGTTGACAAAGATCCCAGTCAAGCTACTCCAGCTAACTTTAATGTTTCAAGAATTGATTTGTGATGGGAATGGGTATGGGATAGACTAGCCTTGTATATGCTCCTTGATCCTCTCCTTGGATCACTAGGTGTTCCAACCACACCCTAGGGTCTCTAGGACTTCCCTTGCTTGTGGAATCCCCTGACCTTACCCAATTTACCCACCAAAAACCTGCAATACTTCTCCTAAGGTCACACCTACTCACAAGCATAAAAAACCCTCACATAAGCTAATAAAGGTTTAGCTCCTCCTACACCTTCTTAGGTCCTAGCAAGGATAGGACAGGTCTTTGACATGGTTTTCCATCCATTCAAGTGTCCCCAAGAGGTTTTAACCTTCCACTTTGTTACCGATCTCACTATTTTGCTTCTTTCCTACAAAATAGGGCTACAAGGAATGTGCCCAATTAGGCCTCCATTCCGGACTTTTAGGGCTCCCTCTTGCAAATGATGCACAAACTTGTGAAACTCCCCAAAACAACTGCTAATCATTTGGCAAGGGCTCAAATATTTTCATATTTTTGGGCCTCCAAGTGTCCGTACACTACCCTAGGTGAATTTTGGGGTTTTTGAGGGTTTTTATGAGGGTTTTGAGGCCTGGCAGGGTCACAGTGATGGTTTGTTGTCTTTGCCACCTTATCTGGATTGATGGATGCTCCTCCTTCTCACCAATGGTGCTCCACACACCCCTCTACAACTCCTCCAAAGGGTGCCTCCTTTCTTGTCCTACCTTGCTCTCATGGACCTCTGCAACCTCAACCCTTCCTAGCCGGGCACAGTCCAGTCTCACCTAGGAGTGGTCTTTGAAAGGTTTTTCTGCATCTTCAGGGGCCCTTCTTGCTCTGGGATATTGTACAAGGTCTTCACTCCTCTTCCCCATGGTTTCATGGTGTTTTCACAATGGGGATAGGAGTTGTCACTCCATTACACAAAACAGTCCAAAACTGGATAGTGAAAGAGTAACTTCACAAGACAATTACCAAACACATAAAAACCTGCACAAGAACCTAACCTAAGTGCTCAAAATGAAAGTATAAACACAATGCAAGACTATCCACACCATTCAGTTTGCAAAACAATGCATTATCAACCTATTAATGCTTCACTTGTGCCAACTGGCAACAAAAACACAGTCACAGTCAAGGTCCTTTCTCTTGGTCATACAATCTAACATCCAACCCCTCATTTTAGGGTTTGCAACAATTTATAGTGTCACTACCTTGGTTTGTGTGCCATGGTTAGGGTTCCAAATGCCAAGCTAAGGTTATGACCTATTTGGTGGAAAAGTTGCATGACAACTTTGAAAAGTTGTCATGCAACTTTTCAACTTTTGAACAACTTTCATAATGTTGCTTTTCTTGACTTTTAGGCCTACCTTGGGCTTTCCTATGGACACAACTATGCCAAAAGGACCCCAAACTCATCAAAGGCACACATACCCTCTACTCTACAAGAAAACTCAACCTAGAGTTGTGAACCTAGGACCTAAACTAGGACCTAAACAAGACCAATGAGATCTTGGCTCTTATTACATTTACATGGCTTCTTAAAGAAGAAAAATTCCAACAAAAGTCACATGGAGGAAGACCTTAGAAGGGTGCTCCTGCACCATACTCCCCCTTTGCACAAAATTAAGGAACTAGGGGAGAGATGGGAACTGGGCCAATACCAAGCTTCTTGAACCTGCTCTCTTGAACCCAAGTGGCTTCAGACTCAGGTTGACCTGCCCACTTCACCAAGTGTTCCATGTAGACCTAGTGTCTAGTACCTCTGCTATGGGTTTCTTCACTTGAGGTAAGGCATTTACATCCAAGTCCTGCAACACCTTGGCTTGATTCACAATTTGCCCTACTATTTCACCTTTGTATAGTATCAAATCAACAACATTGAAGACTGGTGATATGGTCAAATCTGAAGGAAGATCCACCTTGTAGGCTTTTTCACCATATTTGGATAGGATTTTACAAGGTCCTACCCTCTTCATTTGTAGCTTAGTAGGCTTGCTGCTTTGCATTCTATTGCCCCCTTTTTATTTTTCGTTTATAGCCTATCAAAAAAAAAAGGGTAATTATTTTCTAGGACTTAAGTCTTCATTAAATGAGCTTCGTACTCATTCAACGAACCTTTAATAAAGTTCACAATTCAAGTTCAAGAGAAATGCATTTCATAAAGTTCCAAGTTGTCATTAACATAGTCATTGAACTTGAACTTTGAACCTTTACGGTTCAAGGTTCAAGGTTCAATCGGTCTTTTGTCTTGTTTTTTGCGGCTGTCTTTTTAGTGCTTGTCTTGTGTTCGCTTTGAACTTGAACCATTGAACTTTTGTTTTGAAACGGTTCAAGGTTCAAGGTTCATTCCCATGCTTTTAAACGTTCCTTTTGTCTCTTTCTGCTTGTTCGCAAATGTGACTTGTTGTCATTGAACTTTGAACCAATGAACTTCTTTAAAAATGAGTTCAAGGTTCAAAGCAGTGTTTTCAACTCAGCCCGATGGTGTCATGAAAGAAAAGGCGCCGGAATCAAAATAGAATTTTCTTTGGTTTTCGTGTTTTCAAATTGTAATTATGGAAACAATCATGAGAAGGCATGTCGACTATGTGGAGTTGATTTCTAATTAATAAGCATGTCAAAATTATATCAAATCACAAGTGGTTTCACATGGAGAATAAGCTGGGCTGAAGCGTGTGTTGGTTCATTTCAGTCTTTTTTGTCTTTAAATATGGGGCGTCTTAGGTAAGGTAATTATTGTTGCCATTGGCGAAGAGTGGAGACGCAGAAGGTAATTTAGCTTAGTTCTTCCGAGGGTTTCACAGTTTGATGTTGAAGACAAGTGATGTTGAAGACCTGAGGCATTAAAGTTGGTCACCACATATGGGAGTTGTTTCATTCAATTTCCTAGATTCACTTATATCAGAATTGGAGGCTTTGAAGATGAACCTTTCAGATTACCCAGATATGCTCTCGATAGCTATGTACTTTTAGAAGTTAGCAGACAGCTAACTCATGTGGATAAGAGATTTGGGATGAAAAGTGAATCTAAAGCAATTTTTCGAGTTGAACTCGGACATTATAGTTGCCAAACTATTTCTGATGCATTGAACTTAGAATTGGAGCTCAAGAAGATGAATTTGTCACCATATGTTGCTCGGCAGAGGTTCGACAACAAAGAATATACAATGAAGCAACTGAATGTTGATGTGAACTTTTCACATATACCCCAATTAGAAGATTATTGGGAGGATTGTTGTGATGAATTTGAAGTTCGGAGAAGATTATGGTCGAGGTTCACTTTACAGCAAATTATTACTTTGAAATTGCCCATGAACATTGCAGGAATACAAGAAGCGGAAGATGAAGATGTAATGGACCCAGAGTTCAATAAAAGAGTTCATGTGCAACCTATTCCTGAAATTGATTGGGATAGGAAAGAAGAAGAAAATATTCAATCAAGAACCTTTAATGTAATAAGGAGAACGGAGAAATGGTTAAGAGATCGTAGGCCTGGAATAAAATTTGCTGCCGGCTCAATCGAGAAATCAGTTGAGCAATCTCATGCTGCTGTACCAATTTCTTCTTCTAACATTGTTGTTGATATTGCAGGTGTCATTGGTACACGAAGTGAAAAGGTTCAAACTAGAAGACTTAAAGAACCACTATTTGGCCCCCCAACGGTTCGAGTCACCCGTTCCATAAGTAAAAAGAAAGGTGCAGACATCACAGGAAAAGAAACCATCATAGTTCTTGATACTAAGGAGGCGCAAGTGAGTATGGGTGAACCAGAAACAGACATTCCTGCAGCTCAAGATGCAAGGAAAGAAAAGGAGCAGTCTAGGGAAGGCTTTGATCAAGTGACTACTTTGGTGACCATGGATTCATCTGAATGTCAAACACTGCCAGCTAAGATATCCTCAAATATTTCAAGGTGGTTAGGAGCATTAATAAGTAAGAAATGCAATGTGGTCCCTATCAGTGTACCCATGGAAGATATGGTGAGCAAATGCCTCGGGAAAACACCTAAGTCCAAAAAGATAAAAGAAGAAGCTATGCTAGAGGTGGATGAGAATACAGGGCACTCGGTAGCTGAAGTGGCTAGGCCTATTTCTGACAAAGATCCAGAAAACGCAACAGAGCAGGATTTTGTTGTTGAAAAGCTTGATTTAGGAACTGCTTCAAGGGCTGCTGATGCAAAACACTTAGAGTCCTCTGCTAAATGAATGTTGTCCAGAACATGGAAGGATGAGAAAGACAAACGAGAGTTGAAGCAGACTGTGAAGCAGATGGCAGAGTATATTAATGCCATTCATCATCCCAGCCCACAGCCCCTATCACAGGTTCCTCAAAATTTTGATCCTAGATCTCCCATGAACTAGAATTTGTTGGATAAGGTTTAGAGAAATCATGTGCTGGTAGAAACCTTTGAAGAGTGGCTTGAGTTCATAAATTAGCAAGGAACAGAGTATATTGCTAATCTGGTAAAGGTGTACGAGGATGTTGTGACTGTGACTCAAGAGCTGGAAATAGAAGTGTCCGTGGGAAAAAGAAAGGAAAAAATGGGCTGCAGTACTGGTTCAAATGAAAGATGTACAGAAGTATGGCATCATGAACTTCCTTACTGAAAAGGTAGTAAATGATCTAGATGACAAGGTACTACATGTGGCCAAGGAAAACATTGAATGGAGAAATTCAATCATAAAACAAGGTCATGAAGAGTCCATTAAGTTGCTAAAAGAATTGAAAGAACTCATTGTCATGATGCAGAAAGACTTAAAGTGCATCGATGTACAACTTCTGAAGGAAGACGGACAGACCATTGAACAAGTAGTAGATATGGTGCAGAATTTCAAAGTGAAAATCAATTCTGTTAAAGAATCAAAATCCTTCACCCGTGATGACTTCACCAGAGTGGCCCGCATTGTATCCATGTTGGTTGTCTATTCAGATCACTTGGAAGTGCACAAAACTAAAGTCACGCAGGTGTGTATGGATAAAGAAGTGTGGAAGCAACGCATCCTGCACATTGGGCTCCCACATTACCAAGTAGTTCATAACTTCTCTGCGGCTCATATGGAGTGGCGAAATATACGTGGCACCACGCACACTCCAGAGACAATTTAGGCCGTTTTATGTTCTTTTAGTTATGGCTCTATTTGCGGCTTGTAGCTGTTTAGTTAAATTTCAGTTATAGGCTGTTGTTTCTGGAATTTCATATTTGCATTTTATTTAAAAAGACAATTAATTCTGGCGGCTATATATATTTGTAAGGATGTTTTTGCACGATATATAGAATTTTGGGTGTAAAACTTGGATGACCAGACTAATTTCACTTGTAATTTTAGTGAAATATCCATCTTTGAGTGGAATGAAATATATGGTACAATTTGAGAAACTTGTGTGTTTTAAATGCGTAAATTTTCTGTTGGAATGATTATGTGTTCGTGTATCAGTTTCTTTTCTCTGATTTTTCATTTGAAGTCTATGAATCTGATAAATGAAACTAGCTGTAAGCTTTTGAATTTCCTGATTCCCCTTGTCCTGTGAGACATGAGTGAGTGTCAATCAAAATTCAAACATTCTTTTATCATCTTGAGAGTTAATTTCCATTTGAGATCAAATGTCTTATTATGAATTTCATTATCCATCATTAAGCATTCATATTGTGTTGACTAATGAATGTTGAAGCCTTTTGTTTACTTTTTGGTTAAAAGTAAATCACATAAAGAGAAAATTATTCAAAATTCATTGAATATTATATAGGGAGTTGTACCTTAATCCAAAGGGTAAGAACAATATTTATTTACCCAACTACTGGTTATCATTGGTTTTCTATTTGGGCAACAAGGGTTTTTATTTGTAAATTTTGAGAAATCCAATCCGTTAACCAATGGTTGGTGGATTTCTATATCTTACTTAGACTAGACTAGAAATTATGCATGCTATGTGCATGACCACTAGTTATCAAGCTAATTTGAAAGGGAGTCATGTCAGTGTTGTGAAGATAATATTCAGATACTTGAAGGGGACTATGGATTATGGTTTGTGGTATCCGAGGAATGATGATTTTAAGTTATGTACGTACAATGATGTTGATTAGGCTGGTGATGTTGATGACCAAAAGAGTACATCTAGTGGTGCATTCTTTTTGGGTAATAAATTGGTTTCATGGGCTAGCAAGAAACAAAATTCAGTGTCCTTATCTACTGCTAAAGCTGAGTACATTGCTGCTGCTGGTAGCTGCACTCAAGTAGTTTGGATGAAGCAAATGTTGAAGGATATCAGAGTTATCTATGATGAGCTACTATCATATATTGTGATAATTCTAGTGCTATTAATATGTCAAAGAACTTAGTGCAACATTCAAAGACTAAACATGTTTCAATCAAATATCATTTCTTGAGAGAGAAAGTCAGTGAAGAGGAAGTAAAGTTGGAGTATGTATCTACAAAGGAACAAAATGATGATATTTTCACTAAGCCTTTTCCTATAGATACATTTGTCTATTTGAGAGACAAGTCAGGGGTATCCACCCCTCCTGATGAGAACTAGATGTATTGAGTTGCATCATTCCGCTGTACTTCACAATCTTATTTCTTTATCTAGATTGATGATTTGGTGCTGCTCCTTTGGTGGAGTAGTCTATTGAATTAGTTATATGTTTTTGGGGGAGAATGAGTTTGGTTTTCTATTTTGAGCATATTTGGCATTGGTGTCAAAAGGGGAGAGAAGCATGTGAAAAACTACTTTATTTGCTTGATCTTAGGGGGAGTCTGCTAGAGATGTTTTCTTTCTTTGCATTGACTTTTTTTCACATTCATATGTTGCCATCAAAGCCAAAGGGGGAGATTGTTGGATGTTGTTGCTGCTAGGATATGTTATTATCGTTTATGTCAACATATTCCTGCACCGGTGATTGTAGATTGACTTATTGTGATTATGGTTTGGTGTGTAGAGTATTTATAATATCATTATATTCTTTTGTATTGGTTTTGGTGATCCAGGAAACTTAATTGATCATATCATATGCTCTAGTTTTGCAGTTTGTTTTTCTGATCAGTGCTTTGCAGAGTTCAGTATTTCCTTCGGTATATTCTGGTGTGATCAAATCTTGAGCTAATATTTTAGAATATTATTTGGGATGGTCTCGTGTATCTTCATTTCAGATGGTTTATGATTTAGTACCCCACAAGTTATCTTTCTTCATGATAGTTGTTGTTGTTTGAGTACTCTTGAGGTTCAGATGTTGATCAATGAAGATTTGATAAGTGGTGTTGGTGCAGCTATTACTGATGACTCTAACATTCTTTATGGTGTTTCCTAATTATGTCCTATTTCTTTTGATGATCCACATTGAACACTGTGTGAGTTTTTGGTGATTTTTCTGAACTGATGATGTTCTTCATGTTATGTGGTTTTCCTGGTGGTGTAGCATGTTGTGCTTGATCTTGGCATGATTTCCAGTGGTGTTGTGTGTTTGGAGATTTGATTTAGGTCCATGTTATGCCATGTATATCATTATATTGGTCCGGTGGTCGATCTTTGTATCGTATGATATAATTTAATAATTGTGAGTTGAGGGTTTAGCCGACCTTGTTGTCAAGGTTGATGAATTGTATAAATAGGTTATATTGTCATGTAATTTGGGTATCGAGGTTGTGTCTACATTATCAGAGGGTTGTGTATGTCTGAGAAAGTGATTCATCCTTCAATATTGTGATTGAGAAGATATTGGTGTTGCAGAGAAAACAATTATGCTTAACCGGAACTATTATTAGGCATTTATAGATGCTATTCTTTCAGTTCATTCTTTTTGGATTGTAATCTGAATCTTGTTGTAAGTCAGTGAGACTTCCCTGAGGGTTGTAGCCTTCTGGGTTATTATATTTGAGAAGTGAACTCTATGCAGTGTGCCTAAATGCATGTGCATTCGCCATTGTAATATTTTCACATACTACTATAGAGTATCTATTTGCATTATTGGCATTAAGTTGTCATTGATGTCAAACTGGTTTGGCAAGGTCACAGATAAGTAAGAAGTGGTGACCGGTATAAGAAGAGCAATACAAATGATGGAAAATACAAATATGAGTAAGCAGATAGAAGGAAGTCTACTGACACACATGAGTTATGTCATCTACCGATTATCAGGCTTACTGGTAAGGCACAAACCAAGATGAAGGTTGCTTGTTTGTTATGAAGGCACAACACCTGTTGAGCAGAACAAAGAGGATGTGTTGCTGGTACAAAGGATGTTTGATGGTCATACCGGTAAGGTGAACTAAGCTGATAGTCAACCTTGGTCGACAAAGAATGTCAAACTAAGATATTAATCCAGGAAGAGGTGGATCTTGCCAAGCATGACAGCTAGATGCCAGGTGGAGGTATTGTATAGGTTGGTGGAGTGTGTATCAACATAACAAATCAGCAAGCCGATCGGATTATATGATGAAATAGTAAGTCACAGAGGATGTCAGAGAATTGCAGCTTGAGGAAGGGAATATGGCAAAGCAACTGAAATGATCCTGCAAGAAGATTTGATCTTCATACCTATTTGATGAAGGAAACAACAAAGCCATTAAAGGTGAATGACATAGAAAAGTAGACAAGCATGGTGTATACCTCAAGATTTAGAAAACACACATTGGAATGTGAAGCTTTGCTGGTATTGATCGATGTTATGAAGATCATATCCCCGGAAAAGAAGATCCAATCAAATCTAATTGGGTTTGAGTTGGAGAAAGCAAAAACCTAACACGACATTGTTGAATGTAATTTAGGCGGGAATCCAAGATGATAAATAGATGAGCTCGAGACAGAAAAAAATGATGCTTGATGTGAAGAAGGAGAGTGAAGTGAGTTTGAGCACAGAGAAGGATGATCTTCCTTAGAATTTATTCTAAGAAAGTTGCAGAGTGAGTGATCAGGCAGACCGGTGAGAGGGTTTAACTGATAGTGATAGAGTACGGGTAAATTGTTGAAGTTCTAACAGTTAAGATAACCAGTAAGGAGTGATTTATTAAGAAGGCATCCAAGTGTGACATAGTGTGTTGTGGGACTGAGAGTGAAGGAAGAGTAGAAAAGTATTAGAGAGAGTAATCTCATAATCGGTATTGTGAGATCCATTGAAGAAGAGAAGATTTTTAACCGACAGTAACCTATTTGATCAAGAGTTGCAGAATTCATTTGCAATGAGAAGCTATAACTATATCAAAGTTGTATTTAACTATACATCACCAAGTTGGAGCTTGGTGCAGGGGTTGGTTCCTTAAATCAGGAGGGGTTGGTGCTCCTTGGGTTAGTGCCCTAAATCTTTGTAATTCAGTGTTTCACTTGTGAGGCTGGATTGGAGTAGTAGTGGTGCAGCTGCACCAAGGAAACCAAATTCAAATTTGAAGACTTTTGAGACCAAGGAGGAGAGTCCAACATCAAAAAAATTCAATAAAATCAATTATGAGATCCTAAAGCTAATAATGACTTTTGAAACTAAAAAAATGCAAAAGTTGTCAAATTGTCCTGAGTTGTAAAATGTTGTCAAATGTTGGATATTGGTTCAAAACACCCAAAAATGGATTTAGGAGGGTTTATTTTCAGTTTAAATGCAATAAGGGATGAAAATAATTTTATTTTTAATGTTTTTGTGAAAGTTGTAATGCATTTTCCAAAGTGCAAATTCAAAATTTCAAAAAGGCAATGGTTAGGAAGAATTAAGAGGGAAAAGCAAGTTTTAATTATTTTAGTGTTAATTAAAATTTGTAACCAACCATATGGTGGTTGAAAAAACTTGGAGAGGCTATTTAAAGCCATAGACATGCTTTGTAAGGCAGATTAAATGCCTGGATTGTTCGAACTATTTTGGAAAACCAATAAAAACTCAGTTTGGAAGCTTTTTTTTTTTTTCTTCTGATTTTTATGCTTGAGTGAGGGTTTTATTTGGTATAATTCATATGATACATTTTTAGTGCATTTATTTCAACATTGAATACCTCTATGAATGATTTGAAGTCACTACTAGAATATAAAATTGGTTTATTACTGACTGTCCCAGAATTTTGTCACTTTTTCCTTAACAGTTTTGACAAATTTTAATATTATGGTCATTCCATGAATGATATGACTCTGATTCTCATGGAGTGGCTATAAAATGACATGTATTATATTTTGTAACAACTAAATGTGCAAATAATAGGGTTTAAGGGAGGTGATCACCATTGTTTGCTTGGAAAGCCTAGTGAAGAGGCTAGGTAGGGTGAGGGTTGGAGAGATATACCCATTGGAGGGGTATATTTTATGATTTGTATAGTTTTATGTTGGATATATAAAGTTGAAACAACATCCAATCAATTCCAAAAGTGTGTGTAAGTGCAAGATTGGAGAAACCCTTGATTTTAGGGCTTTTTGATGAAAATTTGGGGCTTTTGGGGTTAGAGGCCTCACAAACTAAAATTGATTGTGGATTCCTTCATCATTTATCATTTGTAAAGACTTTTTTGAGGTTAGAAGTACCCAACAGTAATATTTCTTGTAGTTGCTTTGTTAATCCACCATTCTAGTTGCTTGAAAACAAAGAACAATCTAAAAACAATAGATACGTTCCAAAAAAACTTGCTAAATTCTCTTAGTATGTTATAGAAAAGCCGAAAGGGTATCCAAATATCCATTTTTATTTTTCTAATGTTTTGGAATGTTTTGGAGTTATCATTAAATTTCTCTCGCTGTTGCACTAGTTGGGATTCTAGGCCTAGAAGGAGCAAATTTGGAGTTTGAGCATTTGGGTATTAAATAGAAGAATAAAACTAGTTTAATCCTTTTATATTAGAACTAAGAACATATTCTAAGTCATCATTTTCCTTAGGTGAAGTCTTGATCCATATTTGGTCCATTTGAGCCATTTAGGGTGTTTGTAGGCTTAAGGGGATCTATCATTTCCTACCTTGTATTTCCCTTATATTTTACAAAGTCATATATACCTATTTGGGCATTGTCTTATACCACCATACCTCTGCCAAGTCTGCATCAAGTAGTCTCCAACAACATTTCTCACCGAGGTTTTTCCCATATTGGGTTTTCCTCTTACATCTAGTGTTGTTGGTTGTATTTGTATGTTTGTCTTCTTTGGTATCCTCATTTTCCTTACCAGTTTGATATTTTAGTGCTTAGGATAACAAACGGTATTCTAAGGTTTCTTTAAAAGGGAAAAAAATTTAGGAACCATTGATTCACCTCCCTCTTAATGGTACATTGTTTTCAACAATTGGTATCAAAGCCTAGGTTCCCAGTTTTTTAAAAACCTTGGGTAGATTCCAGAATTAGAACACAACGGAAAGAAATGAGTCTGCTTCCTCAAAATCCCCCATGTTTGATGGATCCAACTATGCCTTTTAGAGCAGAAGAATGGAGACCTATATTTCCTCCCTTGGTTTTGATGTGTGGATGTCTGTCAAGAATGGGTATGTTGTCCCTAGTGTTCCTCCCACTGATTTGGATGCCAAGAAGGAGTATGAGAACAATGCAAAGGCCAAACATGCTATTTTGAGTGGGTTGTTTGATAATGAGTTTGTCAAGGTAATGCACTATGCATCTGCCAAGGAGACTTCGGTTAAAATGTAGAGGTTATTTGAAGGAGACACAAAAGTCAAAGAGGCCAAGCTACAAGCACTAAGGGTGGTGCAGGGGAACCCCATGAGTTCTTTATGTCATTTTCTATAAGGAGAATGGCTCCATGACCTCTTGAAGGTCTTATAATGATTTCCTTTTCCTTTGTGTTTGAAGACCTATGTTTGGGTCTTTATGATTGTAATAAGCCCTTAGGCTACCAAGTGTTGTCAACTTGGTTTTTGGTCTTATGAGGGTATCATGCATATGTTTTTGGTATGTGAAGGTCATCATAGGTGTGTGAGTGTTGTTATTTTTCTAGGTGAAGGCTAGATTTTAAGTTTTTGATCATTTAAGGACCATATTGTAATGTTGTCAATGTAAAAACATGAAACTTCATTTGAAATATGGTTCCTCAATGGCTATTTGGTGGTTGAGGGTGGTTGTAACAATCCCTAGGGGTGATAAGAGCCTGAGGGATGAAGTTCTTTGTTTGGAATGAAAAAAAAAACAAAATTACTTGCTTTCAAACTGCTGTTTACTGTGAAATTTGCTGCTATTCTGTGTTGTATGGATGTGTACGGATTGGGAGGCCTAGGGAAGTCATTGGGGAAGGAAGGGAAACCAATTACCTTTCATTTTCCCTTGGAATGAGGTCTTGAAGTTCTTTGGTTGCAAAGATATCCAATTTTCTTCCTCGCTGCCCTGTTAAACCCTCAAAATCAGGGTTTTGATGCTTTTTGGTCCACAACTCCACTTTCCAACATGGGAATGGATTGAAACTTCATGGAATGATGGAGTGGCATGTATTATAAAGGATTATCTCAAATTTGAAGGCAGGAGATTGTGTTTGGCATCCTTGGTTTGAAACCTTAGGCTTGACATGGTGTATGTGGCAAGCCTGTGCAGAGACAAATAGGATTAAAAGCCTTCACCACCGGATTGAAACATGGAATTTTTTGGCTTGGACATGATCTTCTCACATGGGTAGACCCTCTCCAACTGATATTTCTCTTGGGCAGATTGACTGGTGAAGAGTTTTGTTGCTTTTTGTTGCAGACTGGCTAGTGCATCCTATGTAGGGGGTCAAAGGGTTTGAGCACTTATGTTCATCACCAAAATACCAAACTTTGTAGTCTGAAAGAACTAAAAACAAAGTGTTCAAAACAATAATTAAATCCCTACATTATTTGGAGCCCTTTGGAGTTATTGATGAAAAACCAGTTTTAGGACCTAAAACGCCTAAGTGCATTGTCTAGGTTTAAAGAGGCATTTGGTATTGAGTAACTTCTAAAGGTGGTGTAGATGATCCCAAACACCTTAGATGTCATTATAAACATGTCCTAATGTCTGCAAGTGTAAAGTTCCTTGGTTGAGTTGATGAACTTGTTGGTAGGGGGGTTGAGGTTGCTAGTGGCCTTGGTTGAAGGGTTGATGTCAAGGGAGTGAGAGTCTTCTTGTGAAAGTGAGTTGTCTTGATTAGGAAGAACCCTTGGAGGGTCTAGGGAAGTCACCTTGAACCTTTGGAAGGTTGAAACTTGGACCATAGGATGGTGCCAACAAGAAACCCTTTGAGACAAGAAGGAAACCAAGCCTATTAAGGAGCAATCCCATACCCCTCTGCATCAAAGGGGCCAACTTGAAGGCATAAAGATGAAGGATGATGAAAATATTGAAGACTACCTTCACAGATTTGATGAAACTATAAATACCATCAAAGGACTTGGAGAAGAAATTGCAGATGAGATTCTTGTTAAGAAAGTACTTAGGTTTCTCACACTTAAGCATGATAAGAGGATTTCTTCCATAGAAGAAGCCAAGGATCTGAAGATCTTTACAATGGATGAGCTATTTGGCTCACTAATGACCTATAAAATGAGAACAACTGGTGATGCATCCTTAAGGAAAGAGGCAGCATTCAACTCCACCCAGAAGGGAAAAGAAGTAGCTGCTCATAAAGGAAACCAGTGAAGACTCTAATGTAGAGGTAGAAAACTTTGCCAGAAATCTCAAAAGAGGATCCAGAAAGTATAAAGGAAAGCTGCCACTCAAATGTTTCAACTATGGTAAATTTGGACACTTTGCTGCAAAATGTGCTTATAATGAAATCGATGGAGATGAGGCAAGAGGTTTTAGCAGATCTATTGGTAAAGATAAAGAAAGAAATGTCCATTGGTAAGGAAGAAGAGACTATTGGAAGTAGAAAAACCTATACACTATTGAGGATGATGTCATAGATGAAGAAAGTGCATCAGAAGATCACTACCATGAGAATGACAGAAAAGTTAATCTCTTTATGGAACTTGATGAACTAGTTGGTGAAGATGAGGTAGAAGAAGAGATTGAGGCTGAAGTGGGTCTAGAAGGTGAGCTTATAAGTGCTCTTGAGGAATTGAGTAAAACAAGAAGGGAACTCAATAAATTCAATCTTGCTGCAATAGATGAACAAGGTCTCTTGAAGCAATCCCTGGATGAGTCTAATCAAGTTATATCTGACTTGAAACTACAGGTAGAAGAAGTCAAGAGGATATATGCAGTTACATCCTCTAATCTAATGAAGAAGGAAAAGGATCATCAAGATCTGGAAGAAGAGATCATGAAGATTAGAAATGAGCTTGAAGAAAGTAAGGAAGAAATAAAAGTGAGAAGAAAATATGAAGGCAACACCAAAGCCTTAGACAAGATGTTGAGCAAACGGAAGCAATCCAAAGATATCAGTGGATTAAGATTTGAAGAAGGTAAAAGTTCAAACAACAAAGACACATCTAGTAAGGAGATACAATTCACTTCTTCCAAAGAAGGTAAAGTGAAGAAGACGTTCACAATCAGCAATGATACCGAGAAGAAGACATATGCAGATGTTGTTAGAAATTGCCACACAAATCGGTATGCACAAGCAATGAAATGGAGGCCACACTCATTATAATAACATGCATATCTAAGGAGAAATGCAAGAGTTGACCATGAATGATTCATTAGATTCAACAACATGAAGGGAAGACCCTCGGTGAGGCAGTCGTTTGCAGGACCAAGGCAACCTAACTGATATGTTTCAAACTTTCATGGTTACTGTTACCGGTGTAACAAATTTGGGCATAGAATTTATGACTGTAGATTAACCAATAATCCCACTATGATTCATGAAAGTAGAAATCCTTTTAATGCACTTTGGGATATGAATTTTGTCTATTATAAGTGCAATGGATTTGGCCAAGGAGTTTTGAATGTAGGAAGAATAAACCAATGTCCTAAAATAATTTCAAAGATTCATCTTTAAATGAAAATATGAAATGCTATAATTGTCAAGAGTTTGGACATATAGAAAAGTTTTATAAAAAAAGGAAGATCAAGCAGAAGAAGACAAATCTTGATCAAGAACTGGTAGTTGAACTGGAGCACAAAATAGCAGCTGACAAAAAAAAGGAAACCAAACCGGTATGGGTTGAGAAAGAAAAGGACAAGGCAGAATCAAGTCTAATAATGCAGATTGCCTTACATGCTGAAAGGAAAAATATATGGATTGTAGATAGTGGCTATTCCAACCATGTGACCAGTGAAAAAAATAAATTTATCAAACTTGAGGACTGGAATGGTGGTTCAGTAAGATTTAGAGACAACTCATCCATCAAAATAAAGGGAAAAGGTACTCTAAATATTGATGGAAAATTGAAGGCACATGATGTATATTATGTGGAAGGCCTAAAGCACAATCTGCTAAGTGTGAGTCAAATGTGTGACAAAGGTTATAAATTCACCTCTGACTCAACTAGTTGCTAGATAAAGAAAGAGTGTACTGGTCAGGTTGTGGTAGAAGAAAAGTGAAAAGATGGCAATGTTTGCAACTTGAAGGAATCATATGAGTCCCAATGCATGATAGGACAAGCTGATGAAAGATAGCTATGGCACTGAAGATTAGGCCACATAAACTTTGATAACTTAGTTGCAGTAAGAAGAAAGGGGCATGTAAGGAATATTCCACCCATCATCAAACCCGTAAGCACATTTTGTGAAGAATGTGTAAAAGGGAAGCAAACTAAGGTGAGGTTTAGGACAAAAGAGCACAACACCTCAAGACCACTTGAAATTGTGCATACAAATCTATGTCGTCCAATTAGGACAAGAGTTCTTGCAGGTGAAAGATATTTTATGCTCTTTATTGATGATTATTCAAGAATGACATGGGTCACTTTTCTGCAAGATAAATCACAAGCATTTGATAGATTCAAGATCTTTAGGAAGATGGTGGAGAAGGAAAGTGGGTGTAAGCTAAAATGTCTAAGATCAGACCGGGGTGGAGAGGTCACATCAAATGAGTTTGAATATTATTGTGAAAGTCATGGAATTACAAGGAAATACTCATCCCCTAGGACACCACAACAAAATGGTGTGGTAGAAATGAAGAACAAGACAATGAAGGAGATGGCCAGAACTATGTTAAATGAGGCTAGTCTGCTAGACACATATTGGAAAGAACATGTTCATACTGCTGCATATAATTTTAACAAGGTTCAACTAAGAACAAACAACAAAATGATACCTTATGAGTTGTGGTATGACCAGAAACCATTAGTCAAATACTTCAAAGTATTTGAAAGCAAGTGCTTTATCAAGAGAGACATGAATAGTCTAGGTAGTTTTGAATCCAGGAGTGATAAAGGAATCTTCCTTGGTTACTCATCTAATAGAAAGGCATACAAACTCTACAACAAAAGACTAAGAAGAGTCATTGAGAGTGTGCATGTAAAAGTTGATGAGGATATGCACAAAGGAAGTCAATCATAGATAAACTGGTATAATGATTCTGATGATGAAGGTGAGGAAGCTCAGTTAAACAATGAACCAAAAGAAGCATCCAATAAGGCTCCCAACCGGTATGTGTAGTTGAATCATCTGGAAGAGCAAATTCTAGGAAATAAGAGTGATGGTGGTGTAGGAGCACCTAGTTTTGCTTACACTCTCCATTTTTGGTATTTTTCATGCTTAAGTGTTTGTGAGTCTTGTAATAGGTTTTGAATGTTGTCATAGGATGTGTTTAGTATTTTCTAAGTGTTTGATCTCATTTTGTGCTTGAGAGATCAAGTTTTGCTTCTTAGCGATTGAGTTTGTCAATTTTGTGCTTCTAGGCCAAAAAGGGCTAAAAAGTGGGAAATTGCCTTATAGGCCTAGAAATGGTTGGGAAAGTTTTGGAACATGTTTTGTGAGTGATTTTAATCATTCCTGAGTGTCTAGGAGGGATAGATAAGTTAAGTTTCTCAAAAATGTCATTTGGAGCAACAAAAGGTGATTTCTTGTTTGGAAAAGTTGTCATTTTTAAGACAAGATTGTAAAACCAAACCTCCTACACCTGCTTGTTTGTATAGGACCTCATAACTGACTCATGATGCTATAAATATTCCTCCCTCTTCTTTTTATAGGGCCGACAATTGTATTTGAAGACATTCTCAATTGGAAATATCAAAAATTCTGGCTTTTAATGGTTTTTAGACTCATTTTCTTGTGACAGTTCATATTGGATAGTTTCTTTCCATAATATACTTTCCGGAGATCATTCTCAATGTAAATTCAAGCATTTTACGTATTAGTTTCATTGGTTTTGCATTTGAAAGTTGATTGTACAAATTAGTTTCATTTTTGGCTCTTTGACTTCCCTGTCAAGGGTTTTGGCCTCCACAATGCATCAAATTGTCTAAATCCAGGTTTGGGCTCCCATGGATGGACTTAGAAAAGTTGTATTGCACATGTATAGTGTAAATATTTCACATTTTGTCCAGGGTTGTCAGAAAGAAGTGTTTTTGAGCATATGCTAGGCAAATTAGAGATGGATTTGGCTAGCAATGTGAGTAAGACCAAACTTGTTTGTGCTCAAAGACCAATTTGAGTGAGAAAACTTGAGGAAGATATTTGAACTAGTCTTCAAGGGTTTTTTGATGTATTTGGAGTTCCAAACAATGAGCATTTCACCTTGCAAGTGTGTGTTAATTCTAGCTGGCAACAAGTACCCAATTTTGGGTCTAAAATTTCTTTGTGAGCGTATTCATGCCTTGGAATATTGTGGAAGGTGTTGGAAAAGTGTTTTGAAGTTACTAAATAACTTGGTGAAGGTTTTCATGTTATTCTAACCTTTGAAAGTGCAGTAAAAATAGTGAAAATGAAGTAACAGTGCATAAAAATTAGTCAATTAATTATTTGTGTGGCAAATGTTTATCATAATGTCATGTAGGGCAGGGATGGAGAGTTGTTTAAAATGATGTGTTTGAGGTTATACTTGAATTTGGAGGCTTTGTGTGAAGTTTAGAAGTGACTTCCCTTGTTACATGGATAAAACCCTCTCAAACCCTACTTATTTGCCTAAAAACGTGGACAGTCACCATACCAACTTCTTAGGGGCTAAAACAAGGAAAATCTTTGAGTTTACACCTTTTTGACACCATCCAAGTCAGATTTTATGATGGTTAGGGTCATAACTATCCTATGCAAGCAAATTTCACTCAATTAGGCCTCCACAGGCTAGTAGCCCTTTAACTCTATTTTCATTGAAAATTGAACCCGATTGTCCTAAGGGTGTGAGAACCTTCCTAACTTGTGAAAAGAAGTTGAAAGACATACAATGGACTTATTCCCATCAATTTAGACAATCAAGACATGATTTTGGAGTTTGGACCCCTGGTGTAGGACTTGAGTAACTTGAGGAAGCAAACTAGAACAATGTTGCATAACACACAATAGGGTGGTTGTTTGCGGAGAGGTGTGGGCATTGAAGTTTGATGTTTCCAAACACTAATTGAATACAATAGAAAAGAATATCCTTGGGTCCACTTGACAAATCAGACCAATTTAGGCTTATTGAGTAACTTCTCACTCAATCTCCCTATCACAGTGGTATCAGAGCCTGAGTAAGATTCAGGTGAAAAGAGAAAACAAATTGACTTAGGATAAATAGAATCCTTAGAAGAAAACATGGTGACTAATGCTGAGTTAGCCAAGAAGGTCGAAGACCAAGAAGAAGAAAATAGAGCACTCAGAGAGAGGTTGGAGCAGCTAGCAACAAAACTAGTTGAAATTGAAGTTAAGACTGAAGAAGTCCATGATAAGGTTGGAGATAAGGGCAAAATGGTAGCAATAGAAGATGAGGTTCCCATACCTGACCCTATTCTTGAGCAAGAACCATTCTTGAAGGCTTTGAGAGCCATGAGTGGTAAAACCTTAGAGGGAATGGCTCTTTTCAAGTGAAAGATGGATCTAGATACTCTTATAGAATGAATTGAAGGCCTAGAAAACCATTTTGAATGTGATGGAAGAACTGAAGCACAACAGGTTAAAGTAGCAAAATCAAGGTTGAGAGGGGAAACCTTAACTTGGTGGAAGTTCATCCAAGAAGAAAGGGTGAAAGAAGGTAAGCAACCAATAGCCACTTGGAAAGCAATGGTATCCAAGATTAGAGAAACCTATTTTCCTGAAGTCTATGAGATCCAACTACATAAGAAAAGACAAAACTTGAGGCAAAAAGACTTAGATGTTAGTAGCTACACTGAAGAATTTCAAAAACTATGCATGAGATCCAAGGTAGTAGAGGATGAGAGTATAAAAGTAGCAAGGTATTTGAATGGACTGAGATGGAACATACAAGAAGAGATGAGTTTTCTATGTCCACAAACAGTTCACAAGTGTTATCAACTAGCACTCAGAGTGAAAGAGAAGAATAAGAAAAAGTAAGAACAAAGCAACAGAGGCAGAGGTAGGGGTAGAGATGGTAAAGGCTATAGAGGAAGTTTTGGTGGAAGAGATCAAAGGTCCCAATGAGAAACCAAACTTATTGAGCAAAGTGGGGATTCATATAGCAAGAGCAACTATAGAGGAAGGGGATCTAGCAACCTAGGTAGAGGTAGATCTAGTCAACCAGGAAGAGGGTCCTACTTCTCCACCATGAAATGCTACAACTGTAAGAAGTTGGGGCATCCTAAATACAAATGTCTAGATCAGAAACCCACTTCATCACAAGGAGGTGAAAGAAAAGTGAATTATGTGCAAGAAAGTGCAACAAGTAGCAAAGCTCATGAAGTGAGCCTAACATTAGAAGATGGTGAGAGTTTGATGATGAGAAGAGTCTTGATAAAGGATCCAATCAAGGAGGAACCTATTCAAAGAAGGTCATTGTTTAGAATTAAGTGCAAGATCATGGGAAAGGTATGCAAGGTGGTCATTGATTTAGGATCCACATATAACATAGTCTGAGAAGAAGCAGTGAGGAAACTCAAACTAGAAAGAATCCCTCACACACATTCCTATAGAGTCACATGGTTAAATAGGGAGCAACATGTTCTTGTCAATGAACAAACATGGGTAGAATTCACCATAGGAGGGTATCAAGATAAGATCTTATGTGATATTCTTCCAATGGATGCTTTCCATCTATTTCTTGGTAGACCTTGGCAATTTGACAGGAAAGCCATACACAATGGTGAAAGGAACTCCTACTCATTTTAGAAGGATGGTATTACATACAAAATTTAGTCTCTAAATGAAGAGAAAGAGGGCAGCAGCTCAAAGAATCAAAATATTTTGATAGTGAATGAGAAAGAGTTTATTAACACACTCAAAGAGGGTAAAGGAGTGGGATTTGCACTCATAGTGACACCCAAGGAAGAAAAGAAGGAGAAGAAGGTTGAAAGACCACAAGAAGCATAGAAAATACTTGATAACTTTAAAGAAATTATAAGGGATGGAACACCTGCAACCTTACCACCTCCTAGAGCCATTAGCCATCAGATAAATTTCATACCAAGAGCCTCTTTACCAAACAAAGAAACCTATAAGTTGACACATGAACATAACAAAGAAGTGGCAAGACAAGTGCAAGAACTCCTAGTTCAAAATATGATAAGAAAAATCATAAGTCCTTGTGTAGTACCTGCCATTTTAGCACCCAAGAAAGGAGGTACATGGAGATTATGCACAGATTAAAGAACCATTAATAGAATCACTATCAGGTATAGATTTCCTATTCCAAGGGTTGAGGATTTGATGGATTGTTTGGGAGGTGCCAAGTATTTCACAAAAATTGACCTCAAGAGTGGTTATCACTAGATCAAGATAAAATAAGGTGATGAATGGAAAACAACCTTCAAAACAAATGAGGGTCTTTATGAGTAGCTAGTTATGCCATTTGGTCTTTCTAATGCCCCAAGAACATTCATGAGACTCATGAATGAAGTGTTTCATGATTTCATTGGTAAATTTGTAGTGGTGTGCTTAGATGACATTCTAATTTTTAGTAAAACTCAAGAAGAACATTTGAAGCATCTTAGAATTGTTTTGAACAAATTATATGATGAACAACTAACAATCAATTTGGAAAAGTGTGATTTTATGAATCAAGAATTGGTTTATCTTGGATTTGTGGTCTCAGGCAGAGATTTGAAAATGGATAAAACCAAGATGGAAGCCATCACAAATTGGCCTACACCCAAAACAACAAGTGATGTCCGAAGTTTTCATGGTTTGGCACAGTTCTACAGGAAGTTCATCAGAGGGTTTAGTGAGATTTGTGCACCAATGCTTGATACTATAAGAGGTGGAGCTAAGGTAAAGTTTTAGTGGATAGATGCAGCAAATAAGGGGTTTGAACTTTTGAAAAACAAGGTTGTTTCTCAACCAGTGCTTATACTTCCTAGTTTTGACAAGTTATTTACTATTGAATGTGATGCTAGTAAAATTGCAGTAGGTGTAGTGTTGAGTCAGGATAATAGACCTGTAGCTTTCTTTAGTGAAAAGTTGAATGATTCTAAAAAGAAGTACTCTTCCTATGATTTGGAACTCTATGCTTTAGCTCAAGCACTTAGAAAGTGGAGACATTATTTTCTTCCAAAGGAGTTTGTTGTTTATACAGATATTCAGGCTTTGAGTTTCTTGAATTCACAAGATAAGTTAAATCATAGGCATGTTAAATGGGTTGAGTACTTACAATCATACACTTTTACTCTTAAGCACAAGAAAGGACAATGCAATAAAGTAGCAGATGCTTTGAGTAGAAGGCTTCTAACAGTGCAGGAAGTACATGTTCAAAGTATTGGCATAGAGTGCTTTAAAGACATGTATCCTGATGATGACGATTTTGTAGCCATCTATAAGGTTTAACAAGAATTTGATAATTATTTTCATAGTGAATATGTTGACTATACTTCATAAAATGGTTTGTTGTTTAAAGGTGGGCAGCTATGTGTTCCTAAAAGCTCAATGAGGGAGAATCTGATTCAAGAAAAGTACAATGGGTGTTTGAGTGGACATTTTGGTCTCAACATATTCACTATGAAAGTCATATAGCCTCTTCCAATTCCTACAAGGCCTTGGGAATGTGTTAGCATGGATTTTGTAGTAGGCTTACCTAAGACTCAAGCTGGTTTTGATAACATCTTTGTGATTGTGGATAGATTTAGTAAAATGGAACACTTTATTCCTTGTAAGACTACACATGATGCTAGTCATATAGCCTATTTGTTTTTCAAGGAAGTGATTAGAATCCATGGTTTACCTTCTAGCATTGTTTCTAATAGAGATGTTAAGTTTCTTGGCCATTTTTGGAAGACATTGTGGAAAAGATTGGGTACTAATCTTTCTTTTGGTTCAGCTTATCACCCACATACTGATGGCCAAACTGAGGTGGTCAATAGGACTCTTGGAAAACTCTTAAGGTGTTCAACAAAGGAATATGGACAAAGTTGGGATTAGCTCATCCATTAGGCAGAATTTTACATACAATGATAGTGTTAACAGGTCAACTGGTAAGAGTCCCTTTGAGGTTGTTTATGGGATGCACCCAAGGGGTGTCATGGAATTAAGGGATCTTGGTAATATGTAGAAAAAGAGTGGTACAATAGATGACATGGCTCAATCAATGAAGGAGGTTCATGAGCAAGTGAGAAAGACTCTTCAAGATACGTCACAAAAAGTGAAAGCTAGAGTGGATGCATCAAAGAGGGATGCTCAATTTTTTAGTTGGGGAATTTGTGATGGTGAATTTGAACAAGTCTATATTGAAAAAGGGAATTCCCAGCAAGCTCCAAATTAGGTGTATAGGTCCTTGCTATATATTGGCTAAGTATGGTTCTAATGCATATAAAATTGATTTGCCTACTGATCTTTCTTTATCTCCCATTTTCAATGTTTCAGATTTTGTGGCATTCAAAGGTCATCTTCCTAAGGAGGATGATATAGTTTCAGATGTTCACAAGTCACTTTCAGACCTGTCTTTGCCTCCTCCATCCATTCCTCAAGTTGAAAAGGTGTTGGACTCAAGAGTTTACAAGAGGACTCACCATCAAGTGTACATGGAGCATCTCATCAAGTGGAAAGATAAACCACTTTCAGAAGGCACTTGGGTACATGAATCTGATTTTTATAAGTTTGGAATTCCTTCTTGTTTCCTTTCTCAAGGATTCACATGACTTCTTTGTCTTTGGGGGAGTATGGTGCAGGAGCACCTAGTTTTGCTTACACTCTCCATTTTTGGTATTTTTCATGCTTAAGTGTTTGCGAGTCTTGTAATAGGTTTTAAATGTTGTACTAGGTTGTGTTTAGTCTTTTCTAAGTGTTTGATCTTATTTTGTGCTTGAGAGATCAAGTTTTGCTTCCTAGGGCTTGAGTTTGTCAATTTTGTGCTTCTAGGCCAAAAAGGGCTAAAAAGTGGGAAATTGCCTTATAGGCTTATAAATGGTTGGGAAAGTTTTGGAAAATGTTTTGTGAGTGTTTATAATCATTCCTAAGTGTCTAGGAGGGATATATAAGTTAGGTTTCTCAAAAATGTCATTTGAAGCAACAAAAGTTTCTTTCTTGTTTGGCAAAGTTGTCATTTTTAAGACAAGATTGTAAAACCAAACCTCCTACAGCTGCTTGTTTGTACACAACCTCATAACTGAATCATGATTCTATAAATATGCCTCCCTCTTCTTTGTATAGGGTTGGAAATTGTATTTGAAGACATTCTCAATTGGAAATATAAAATATTATGGCTTTTAATGGTTTTTAGACTCATTTTCTTGTGATAGTCCGTACTGGACACTTTCTTTCCATAATATACTTTTCAGAGATCATTCTCAATTTACATTCAAGGAATTTGATGTATTAGTTTCATTGGTTTTGCATTTGGAAGTTGATTGTACAAATTAGTTTCATTTTTGGCTCTTTGACTGCCCTGTCAAGGGTTTTGGCCTCCACAATGCATCAAATTATCTAAATCAAGATTTGGAATCCCATGGATGGACTTAGATAATTTGTATTGCACATTTATAGTGTAAATATTTTACATTTTGGCCAAGGTTGTGAGAAAGAAGTGTTTTTGTGCATATGCTAGGCAAATTGGAGATGGATTTGGCTAGCAATGTGAGTAAGACCAAACTTGTTTGTGCTCAAAGACCAATTTGAGTGAGTAAACTTGAGGTAGAGGTCTACACTAGTCTTCAAGGGGTTTTGGATTTATTTGGACTTCCAAACAATGAGCATTTCACCTTGCAAGTGTGTGTTAATTCTAGCTGGCAACAAGTACCCAATTTTGGGGATTTAATGACTTTTTGGGTCTAAACTTGCTTTGTGAGCATACTCATGCCTTGGAATCTTGTGGCAGGTGTTGGAAAAGTGTTTTGAAGTTACTACATACCTTGGTGAAGGTTTCCATGTTGTTCTAACCTTTGAAAGTGCAGTAAAAATAGTGAAAATGTAGTAACAATGCATAAAAACAATCAATTAATTGTTTGTGTGGCAAATGTTTATCATAATGTCATGCAGGGCAGGGATGGAGAGTTGTTTAAAGTGATGTGGCAGAAGTTATACTTGAATTTGGGGGCTTGGTGTGCAGTTTAGAAGTGACTTACCTTGTTACATGGATAGAACCCTCTCAAACCTTACTTACTTGCCTAAAAACGTGGACAGTCACCATACCAACTTCTCAGGGGCTAAAACCAGGAAAATATTTGAGTTTACACCTTTTTGACACCATCCAAGTCAGGTTTTATGATGGTTAGGGTCATCATTATCCTATGCAAGCAAATTTCACTCAATTAGGCCTCCACAGGCTAGTAGCCCTTTAGCCCTGTTTTCACTGAAAATTGAACCCGATTGTCCTAAGGGTGTGATAACCTGCCTACCTTGTGAAAACTAGTTGAAAGACATACAATGGTCCTATTCCCATCAATTTAGATAGTCAAGACATTATTTTGGAGTTTGGACCCCTGGTGTAGGACTTGAGTAACTTGAGGAAGCAAACTAGAACAATGTTGCATAACACACAATAGGGTGATTGTTTGAGGAGAGCTATGGGTGTTGGAGTTTGATGTTGCCAAAAAATAATTTTATACAATAGAAAAGAATATCCTTGGGTCCACTTGACAAATTAGACCAATTTAGGCTTATTGAGTAACTTCTCACTCAATCTCCCTATCAGATGGTGTGCAGACTAGAAGAAGACTTGCCCAGAATGATGAACAAGTCAACTTCTACCTCATGATTGAAGTTGAACCTAAAACATTCAAAAAGGCTAGAAAAAGAAAGGAATTGATGGATGCAATGGAAGAAGAACTGCAACAGATTGAGAAGAACAAGACCTAGGAATTAGTCCGTAGATCGGAAGACAAGAACATCATTGGCACTAAATGAGTCTACAGGAATAAGATGAATGAAGAAGGTAAAATTGTTAGGCATAAAGCTAGAATTGTGTGCAAAGGATACTCTCAAGTAGAAGGCATTGACTTTGAAGAGACATTTGCACTGGTAGCTAGATTAGAAGCAATTAGAATGTTTCTAGCCTTTTCTTCCTATGAGGGATATAAAGTATATCAGATGGATGTAAAATCTACCTTCCTAAATAGAAATTTGGAAGAAGTGTACATGGAGCAACCGGAAGGGTTTCCGCTACATGATGATGAAAAATTTGTGTGCCAGTTGAAGAAAGCCTTGTATGGTTTAAACCAAGCTCCCAGAGCATGGTATTCAAGGTTAGACTAGTACCTGAAGGAGCAAGGATTCAAAAAGGGGAGTGCAAAAAATGATTTATACATAAAGAGAGATGGAAACCACATGATCATGTGGTTGTGTATGTAGATGACATTATTTTTGGAGGCAATAAGGACACCCTTTACAAAGAATTTTCTGATTAGATGCAACCAAAATTTGAGATGTCAATGCTTGGTGAATTGACATACTTCCTTGGTTTGCAGATATTACAACAAGATAAGAGAATCTTTATCTCACAAACCAAGTATGTAAAGTATATGTTGAAGAAATTTCAAATGGAGGATTGCAAACCAGTAAGCACCCCCATGGTGACCGGAAGCAAATTAAGCATGAATGATGAATCACCAGTGGTGGATTAGACATTGTATAGATCCATGATAGGCAACTTATTGTATCTAAATACCTCTAGACTGGATATAGGGTAGGAAGTATGTATGGTGGCCAGATTTCAAGCTACACCAAAGTAGTCAGATATGAATGCAATTAGTAGAATTTTTAGGTACCTCCAAGGAACACTCAACTATGGATTGTGGTACCCTAAACAAGGGGAATTCATCTTGGAAGCATACACTGATTCTGATTGGGCAAGTTGCATTGATGACCAGAAGAGCACAAGTGGTGGTGCATTCTTCCTAGGTGATCGGTTGGTCTCATGGCATAGCAAGAAGCAGGATTTGATCTCCCTATCAACTGCTGAAGCATAATACATTGTTGTTGCTACATGCTTCTCTCAAGTTCTTTGGATGAAGCAAACCCTCAAAGATATACAAGTGGACATCACTAATCTTATACTCATCCAGTGTGATAATTTGAGTGCTATCAACATATCAAAGAATCCAATGATGCATTCCAAGTTAAAGCACATTACTATCAAGTATCATATTCTCAGAGAGAAGGTTGAAGAATAGGAAGTAAGGATGGATTATGTCCCTACCAGAGAACAAGTAGCAGACATTTTCACCAAACCACTACTGGTAAGCACTTTTGAGTACCTAAGAAACAAGTTGGGAGTTGTGTCAACTACCTTTTGCACTTAAGAAAGGAAGGATTTATATGGTTCAGGGGGAGTTCATAACAACATCTATAACTCTTGAACCACATCTCAGTACCGGCTACACTCACTGGTAGCAGTCTAAGGGGGAGGTTGGTATAGATCAAAGGGGTAATGGACAGTACCCTTTGTCATTGTGTCAAAGGGGGAGAAATCTACCGGTATGAAGTCTCTTGCAGTAAGTAAGAAGTGGTGACCATTATAAGAAGAGAAAGACATATGATGGCAAATGCACATATGAGTAAGCAGATACAAGGAAGTCTACCGGTACACATGAGTTGTGTCATCTACTGGTTATCAAGCTTACCGGTAAGGCACAAATCGGGATGAAGGTTGTGTAGACATCTAAAACTGGTCAATGCTTGCGAAATCATACTTTAACATTTGCGCATTGCCTTATTTTAGGGTTTTTGCATCGCATTAACATTTCTTCTATGATTCGCACTTGGTCTTTATCATTTGCGAGCATTGAGTCCTTCTGCATTCTTCATTTATCTCGCTTTTGAATTTGGTCTTGTCGACAACAATCTTCAGTCATGATTTTGGTCAATCTTATCCTGTCGCATCAATGTGCGTGCTCATTTGTCATCATTTTGGACATCATCAATCCTAATTAGGGTTTTGTCCTCTTATCAATCTTGTCATCTTGTGATCGATTTGTCATTGATCGTTGTTGTTTTCAATCTTATCATCATGCGATCGATTTGTCATCAATTGTTGCCGTTTTCAATCTTGTCATCTTGCGATCGATTTGTCATCAATCATGGTCATTTCCAATCTTGTCATTTTGCAATCTATGTTTGTCATCGATCGTTGTCATTTTCATTTTGTGATCGATTTGTCATCGATCGTCGTCTTTCTCAATCATGTCAATTTGGATCAATTTGTCATTGTTCCTCCTCAATTGGCGCATTTATCAATCAAATCATTTATCAATTCAAAATCATAATCAAATCGACATTAATCAATCTTACATCAAGACCTAATTGTTGTCTTTGCATTTCTAATTTATCTTCTAGGGTTTCATGATTTATTCATTTAACCTTGTTTGTCATTTTCTCTTCATTTTCCCTCTAGGATTAATAATTTATTTATCTATCCTAAGTCTTCTTGTCACAATTAAATGTTTATTTAATTGGCTAATTAATTCCTCCTATTTTTGTAAATTAATTAATGAATGAAAAATTATTAATTAATTTACCTAATTTTCATCAATTTCTTAATTTCCAAGTCATCATTTCTAACCTAATTTTCTAATTTCTTCTAAATTCCTAAATGTCTATTTCTATTTCAAAATCTTGTCATAAATTCTTGCATAGCAATTTGTCATAAATTGTCATAAATCGTCATTAATCCTTGCATAGCAATTTGTCATACACTTGTCATAATTTTGCTATTCTTGATTTGAATTTCCATTCGAATCACTTTCATGCTAATCTGATCTTTTCTCCAATTTGTCTATAAATTGGATGAATTTCTTCAATCAAAGTCCCTGGTCGAATCAATCACGCTTCTAGTATTCTTGCGCTACTATCTTGTCTACTTGCTTTCACATCATGCTTATGCACTAGTAGGTGAGATCCACAAACAAAGTTATTTGAAGGAGAAAGAAGGACAATGGAGCCACATGAAGGAGACATTCAAGTTTGCAATGGTTTGCATTTGAATTGATGTCTTATTTTCATGTCTTTATTGAGTGTTTTTAGGATTGGTCATTGCAATTGAGTTTTCATGATTGAACTAGACTAATATTGATTTGCTTTGATGATTTCCACATTTCCTATCTACAAGTTGTTTGTTTGTTATGAAGGCACCACACCCCCTGAGCAGAACATAGAGGATGTGTTGCTGGTACAGAGGATGTTTGATGGTCATACTGGTAAGGTGAACTAAGCCAGTAGTCAACCTTGGTCAACAAAGAATGTCAAACCGACATAGGAATCCAAGCAGAGGTGGATGTTTCCAAGCATGACAGCTGGATGCTAGGTGGAGGTATTACATAGGTCAGTGGAGTGTGCGTCGACGTAACAAATGAGCAAGATAGTCAACTTTTATGATGAACCCATAAGTCATGGAGGATGCCAGAGGATTGTGGCTCAAGGAAGGTAAGTTGGTAAAGTGACTGAACTTATCTTGCGAGAAGATTTGATCTTTGTACCCATTTGATGAAGGAAACAACAAAGCTATTAATGGTGAATGACAAAGAAAAGCAGAAAAGCATGGTGCAAACCTTTAGATTTAGAAAATGAACATTTGAATGTGAAGCTTTGCTGGTATTGATAGATGTCATGAAGATCGTATCCGTGGAAAAGAAGATCTAATCAAATCTGGTTGGTTTTGAGTTGGAGAAAGCAAAAACCTAACACGATATTGTTGAATGCGGTTTTAGGCAAGAATCCAAGATGATAAATAGATGAGCTCAAGATAGAAAATATTGATGCTTGATGTGAAGAAGGAGAGTGAAGTGAGTTTGAGCATAGAGAAGGATCATCTTCCTTAGAATTTATTCTAAGAAAGTTGCAGAGTGAGTGAGTAGGCAAACCGGTGAGAGGGTTTAACCGACTGTGATAGAGTACCGATTAATTGTTGAAGTTCTAACAGCTAAACTAACCAGTAAGGAGTGATTGATTAAGAAGGTATCCAAGTGTGACATAGTGTGTTGTGTGACTGGGAGTGAAGGAAGAGTAGCAAATAATCAGAGAGAGTAATCTCATAATCGGTAGTGTGAGATCCTGTGAAGAAGAGAATATTGTTAACTGACACTAACCTATTTGATCAAGATTTGCAGAACTTATTTGCAACTAGAAGCTATAACTATATCAAAATTGTATTTCACTATACATCAGCAAGTTGGAGCTTTGTGCAGGGGTTGGTGCTCCTTAGGTTGGTGCCCTAAATCAAAAGAGGTTAGTGATCCTTGGGTTGGTGCCCTAAATATTTATAATTCAATGTTTCACTTGTGAGGCTAGATTGGAGCAGTAGTCTCTAGAAACATTTCTCACTGAGGTTTTTCCCATATTGTGTTTTCCTCATACATTTAGTGTTGTGGGTTGCATTTGTGTGTTTGTCTTATTTGGTATCCTCATTTGCCTTACCAGTTTGATTGTTTAGTGCTTAGGCTAACAACTGGTATTCTAAGGTTTCTTTAAAAGGGAAACAAATTTAGGAACCACTGATTCACCCCCCTTTAAGTGGTACATTGTGCTCAATAGTATCATCTTATTTTGGGTAGGTTCCTACTTGGTTTTTCCCCTAACTGGGTTTTCTACATCAAAATATTGGTTTTGTGTGTTGTGCTTTCAATTTTCTTATCTTTGTTGTTGCTGTAGTTTATCATATTGTATTTGTGGTTAAGTTAGTAGATCCGGTGAAAACTGATTCACCCCCTCTTAGTTTTCCTTCATTGTTGTTTCCAACACCCTAAAGACACCATATGACAACTTAGGACATCATATTGTCCTAATGAGCCATATGGTGTCCTAAGGGGTCACATGGTGTTGTCAGAGGTCATATGGAGTCCTAAGGGGTCACATGGTGTTATCAAAGGTCATATGGAGTCCTAAGGGGCCACACATGTGTTAGAACATTGTATGACCCCTTAAGACACCATATGGAGATCATATGGTGTCCTAAGGGGTCATATGGTGTCCTAAGAGGACATATGGTGCCATTAGGTGTCATATGGGGTCCTAAGGGCCCACACATGTGTCAGAACACCATATGACCCCTTAGGACACGATATGACCCATTAGGACATCATATTGTCCTAAGGGGTCATATGGTGTCATAAGGGATCATGTTGTGTACTAGGATGTTAAAAGGGGTCATATGGTGTCCTCAAGGGTTATATGGTTCAATTAGGGGTCATATGGGGTCCTAAGGGTTCACACATGTGTTAGAAGACCATTGACCCCTTAGGACACCATGTGAGCCTCTTAGGACACCATATGACCCTTTAGGACATTATACTATCCTAAGGGGTCATGTCATGTACTAGGATATTAAAATGGGTCATATGGTGTCCTCAAGGGTCATATGGTGTCCTAAGGGGTCATATGGTGTCGTTAGAGGTCATATGGGGTCCTAAGGGCCACACATGTGTTAGAACACCATATGACCCCTTAGGACACTATATGGACATCATATGGTCCTAAAGGGTCATATGGTGTCGTTAGGGGTCATATGGGGCCCTAAGGGCCCACACATGTGTTAGAATACTATATGACCCCTTAGGACACCATATGACCCCTTAGGACATCATATTTTCCTAAGGGGTCATATGGTGTCCTAAGGGGTCTTATGGTGTCTTAAGGGGTCATATGGTGTCTTTAGGGGTCATATGGGTTCCTAAGAGGCCACACATATGTCAGAACACCACATGACCCCTCAAGACACCATATGGACATTACATTGTCCTAAGAGATCATATGGTTTCGTAAGTCATATGGTGTCATTAAGGGTTATATGGGGTCCTAAGGGCCCACACATGTGTTAGAACACCATATGACCCCTTAGGACATCATATTGTCCTAAGGGGTCATATGGTGTCATGTACTTTGATGTTAAAAGGGGTCATATGCTATCCTCAAGGGTATATGGTGTCCTAAGGGGTCATATGGTGTTGTTAGGGGTCTCTCTATCTGCCCCACTCTCTCTCTCCCCCCCTCTCTCAGGTGTCTATATCCCATTCTTTCCCTATCTCCCTCCCCATCCCCCCCCTCTCTCTCTCTCTTTCCCTCTCTCCCTCCTATTATCTCTCTCTCTCTCTCTTAGGTGTGTCTGCCCCATTTTGTCCATTCTCTCCCACCCCATCCCCCCCTCTCTCTCTCCTTTTCTCTCAGGTGTCTCTATCCCATTTTGTCCATTCTCTTCCTCCCCCTCCCTTTCTCTTTATCTCTCAAGTCTGTCTCTCTTTCCCTCTAAATCTCTAACTCTTGAGTCTCTCTCTCTTTCCTTCTAACTCTTTTTCTCTCTCAAGTTTCTCTCTTTCCCTCTAACACTTTTTCCCTCTCTCCTTCCTAGTCCCCTTCTCCCTCTCACCCTCTATCTCTATCTCTCTCTCCCATTCTCTCCATTCTCCCTCCCCATCCCTTTCTATTTCTCTCTCAAGTCTCTTTCCCTCTCTCCTTCCTAGTCCCCTTATTGCTCTCTCATTAACCCCCTTCCCCTCTCTCTCTCTCTTAGATCTCTCCCTCTCTTTTCATCAACCCCTCCCTCCCTCCCTCCCTCCATCTCTCTCACTTGGGCTCTCTCTTTTCCTCAACCCCTCCTTCCATCTCACTTAATCTCTCTCTCTATCTCTCTCTCTCCTTATGATCTATCCCTCTCTTTCTATCCCTTCCTCCTTATCTCCCTAATATAATCCTCTCTTTCCATCAAACCCTTCCTTCCTCCTTCAATATCTCCTACTCTCTCTCTCTCTTAGGTCTCTCCGTCAACCCATTCCTTCCTCCCTCCCTCTCTCTTTCATGTTGACTCTCTCTCTCTCTCTCCACCCTTCCCTCCCTCCCTCCCTCCCTCCCTCTTACTTTGGCTCTCTTTTGTCCCTCCCTCTCTTTTCATCAACCCCCTTCCCCCCCTCTCTCTCTCTTAGGTATCTCCCTCTCTTTTCATCAACCGCTACCTCCCTCCCTCCATCTCTCTCACTTGGGCTCTATCTTTGCCTCAACCCCTCCCTCCCTCTCCCATTTAATCTCTCTCACTCTGATATCTCCCTCTCTCCCTGATATATCCCTCTCTTTCCATCAAGCTCTTCCTTCCTCCCTTTGTCTTTCCCTCTCTCTCTCTCTCTCTCTCTAGATATCTCTATCCTTGGTATTTTCCTTTCTTTCCATCAACAACTCCCTTCCCCCCTCCATTTCTCTCACTTTCTCTCTAGTCTCTCTCCCTTTCTCCCTGGTATTTTCTTTTCTTTCCATCAACCATAGAGAGGGAAAGAGAGGTAAGGAGAGAGAGGGTGGAAGGTGGGGGTTGAGGGATAGAATAGAGGGAGAGAAAGCCCAAGTGCAAGAGAGGGAGGGATGGAAAGAGAAGGAAAACATTGTGTGTGTGTGTGTGTGAGAGAGAGAGAGAGAGAGGGTTGAGGAAGAGAGACCAAAGAGAGAATGTTGATACGAGCATGTTGATTACTGAAATTTGACTGTCTGAAATTTATTTGAATACTCTAAAATCTAGAATTTGCATCATAACTCATAGATATCTGAAACCACTCTCAAACATGCTACCAATATTTTACACAAATGTTATATTTATGTATATTTTTTGAGAGAAAGAGTGAAAAATAAAGACAACTTGTTCTTTTCAAAATGAAGATGCAATTCTCAAAATGCAATGCCATTTGGCATGACCAAACCTTAGGTTCAACACGCCAAACCTATTTGGTGTGTTCCAAATAGGGTGCATGCCTTATTTGGCGTGCGCCAAGGACTTGATGGGGCCCAAAAAAGTTTTTGGCATCTTTTTTGTTCCCCCATCTTTGTGCACTTACCCCCTGCATTCGCCCACTGACGTTGGTTTTTGGTCCAGAGCCTATATCTCTTCTGAAGTTTATTTGAATACTCTAAAATCTAGAATTTGCATCATAACTCATAGGTATCTGAAACCACTCTCAAACATGCTACCAATATTTTACACAAATGTTATATTTATGTATATTTTTTGAGAGAAAGAGTGAAAAATAAAGACAACTTGTGCTTTTCAAAATGAAGATGCAATTCTCAAAATGCAATGCCATTTGGTATGAACAAACCTTAGGTTCGACACGCCAAACCTATTTGGTGTGTTCCAAATAGAGCGCATGCCTTATTTGGCGTGTGCCAAGGACTTGATGGGGCCCAAAAAAGTTTTTGGCATCTTTTTTGGTCCCCCATCTTGGCCCACTTACCCCCTGCATGTGCCCACTGATGTTGGTTTTTTTGGTCCAGAGCTTTTGGTAATCTCTTTGGGCAGCATTCACAACTTTTCTCAAAAAGACCACCATTATTGCAGCTCTCCGGATATCTCACACCACCATTTTTCATAGCATCTTAGAAAGGGGATTTTACTTATTCTCTTTTTCATTTATTTTACGCATTATCACTCTTTTATCTTGCATTGAATTTCCGTCATTTTTATCATTTATTTCCCTATGGCTTTATCTGGGTTGTCCATGGAGGTGGAAACACCAAAAATGGGGTCTGACTTAGCCAGACTCCAAAATACAACCCACAACATTTCCTCTCTATTTTATGTGCACGTAGATGATTGTGGGAGAGTGGTCACTTTGTGGGAGGCTCCAATCATGGACCAATTGTGATTTCCTTTCATTTCTTTCCTTCTACTTTATCCTAGTTGTTTCGTACATTCCACATTTATTATCTTAGTTTTATCATTTTCTATGTTTTTATTACATTTTAATTGCATCTAGTATTATTTGTACAGTTTCTATACCTCATTCGTACAGGATGACAATACACCAGGCTGGTTTCCTAGACCTGCACGCTTGTCCTATTGACAAAGGCTTGGCAGAGTCATCTAAGAGTCTCAGATTGCGATTTGTCGATTCATTTTGTTGTTTTCATCTTTTGGCTCACCCTTACTGCTAGTATAAGTGAGGTATTAGAGAATCAGTTTTTCATCTTGGGTTTATCATCCTTGAGGTGACAAATTTCCTCCATCACATTTTGGTGAACCCAATGTGAATGAATTTTAATTTTGCATCATTTAGTTCATTGCACACAATCTCATATATATATATGTGTGTGTGTGTGTGTGTGTGTTATAAACCAAAACATAGTGTAGCTTACAATCTCATTTTTACATGAGGAGCTTACAATCTATGAGCTTTACGATTCAGACTGCCGCAGGAGCCATAGTCAAGAGGTCATCTAGATATAGAGTTTTCCTCCGACCATTATATTCCTTCTTTACCCGACACAATATTTAATGATCAAATTCTTGACCGAAATGATTTCCTGGCTTCTCATCCCGTTAAGACCATTTTGAAAGGGGGTCCTTCTCCACCTAGTTTGCAATCCAACTCTCAAAACATTCTCTAAGAAATTATGCTCCATCTTGCCCTCCCATTGTTGATCATGACTCTACTCTTACTATTGACTTTGAACAAATTGACATTCTAAAGATGAACCTGAGAGACTTTGAGGGTTTCCTAAATCAGGTGAATGTCCTCCCCCAGGGTAGAAATGTTGTAAGCACTCTGAGAGATATGTTGATCTTGGATAGAAGGGGCTTGGAGATGTTGAGGGAATTATCTATGATTTACAGGAGTCATATGCGTTTAGCTAGTGCCTCTCCTTAGGATGGCCAATCCAATACCTATGGTCCTCAGCTTGGTATTGGCATACCTGACTTGACGGTACACATGGTTGATCCCGGACCCACCATTCCTAGTATCATCACCTCATCTACTCCTTTGGGTTATATGGGCATGTCTAGTAGATCAACCTCTACCTTTGTTGTGGTTCATGTCTCTATGGTCAGCGCTAGCACTACCTCTACCGGTGGTAGTGGTTCCCTTGGAGGTGCTAGTGGAGGTGGTCGCACATATGACCCACCTCCACTTTCTCCACCTGCAAACCTTATTTTGAATACCATCTTACAAAACATGGGACAGTTGCAGTCACAACTCACAAACTTGGCCTCTTCTTATGGTCAATCATTTATGCCCGCATATTATATGAAGAGTCCCCTTGATATCACTATCTTGAACACTATTCTTCCTACTGTAGCTGAATCATTTGAAGTTTGATAAGTTCAATGGTGATGGGGACCCTAATGTGCACATTGATTCTTTTATGACCATGTGTAGTGACTACCGCAGCTTGGAATTTGTGCTACTTACACTATTCTCATGGTCCCTTAAGGGAACCATGCTAGAATAGTATATCTCCTTACCAGATCATTCCATCTATACTTTGATCATCTCATGGATCTTTTCCTTAAGTGGTTTCAAGCTAACATTGGCAGCAGGGTCACCATTGTTGACCTTGTTTATTGTAAACAAAATCCCAATGAAAAGGTCATAGATTTTCTCTTGAGGTATCAATCAATTTCCACTAGGATCCCCTTTGCCCTACAAGATAACGATTTGCAGAGGATGTTTGTTGGCAATCTACAACCGTCACTGAGGGAGAAGCTATCTCTCAACCATCAGAAATTTGCTAATATTTGCTACTTATGGATTACCAACACATCATGTCATAGTTTAGAGATTCTACTTCAAAATCTCATGGCGGGTCCTTTGTAGGCATTTCTATGGAAGGGTCTAGGAAGAATAAGGTTGTAGCTATTTCTCCAATAGGTACTACGCAGGGATCACAACAAAATAGAGTCTTCACTAAATTGAATGACTCTTATTTGAGCATAATGTAGCGATTGTTGAAAGACAATCTAATCACCCTTCCTGAGGTTAGACCATTGTTTGATAGTAGACCCTATCTACGTTGGTACGATAGATCAAAATTTTTCCATTACCATTGTGTACCTGGTCATGACACTGAGTGATGTTATTATCTTCGACACATTGTCCAAGACCACATCGACAATGGTGTAATCAAAGTTGACATGTGGAAACATAGGTCAAACAAGCCCGTTGACAAGACCAACATTGGCTTGCAAATCTATACTAATTCATTTCCCTCGCATTTAGAAAATTTCATCTTTGCTTCAAATCCTTCTTCAAATGATGGTCCATTTGTGAACATGGTTACCATCACTCCTCTTTTCTCACCTCCCATCTAGAAGGGGAAGTTGTATGACATGTCCTTATCATTTACCCCTTTAGATGCCCTGTATTATGGAGAACCTACTCCTCTATACATCCCCGCTCGATTGAATGGTCAAACTATCACGAGTGTGATGGTTGACCCATCATGTAGAGTCAATGTCATTAGGAAGGAGAATTTATTCATAAATGGTTGGCATAGGCCTGCATATGATGAGTGCCAAGCAACCTTAAGGATACATGATGGTTTCTCTATCCCTCCTTTGGGTAATATCACCTTGATGGTCCTCGTGGGACCTAGGGCAGTATCTTCTATATTTGTGATCATCCCTAAATTAGACCTATTTCGAGCTAAGATAGGTATTCCCTGGTTGATTGCTATGGAGGTGGTCCCTTCAATAATTCATAAATGTCTCAAGTTTCTCCATGAGGGTTTAGTGCACATCATCCAAGACACTGGATATCGACACCTGGTAGCCCATAGGGAATTTTAGTTAGATCATTTTTGGCCTCCTCCGATGGGGCCCATGCTTCCCCATTGTGACTTTATGTACTGTGCATACTATCAATATAAGACCGGGGAGTTGGCCCCTAAATCTATTCAACCTAGTTTTTCATTGCTTCTTCTTGCATCAACCTCTACTCTATCTATTCCTGTGTTGGAGTGGGTAGTACCTCATGTCTCCTCATCTTCATGGGTCGAGGCTAAGCTTGTACCTTTGAATAGACCTCCCTATCTGCCCTAGATTGCACAACCCCCGATTGTGTCATCTATTCTTGCGATAACACCCAGTGTGGACAAGGGAAAAGAACTCGTGCTATCAAAATCTATAACTCACCCTCCCTTCGAGCTCCTGATCATGGCTGATATCCCTCAACCCTCTCGATATGAGAAAGGTAGGCATTCTTCTTGTGTTAATTCATCACCGCTTGCTCCTACTTCATAGTCTACATCAACACCCTTAGTTCCTCTTGCTGCTTCTTGACTGAAGTGAGGTAGGGAGCTTTTTGTTGTGGATGTAGTACCCATCTGGAATGCAACTCTTGTTCCATTAGTTGAGCCTTCTCCTATCCCTAACATGGTTCCAGAGGCCTGTCCTATTGATCACGATGCTTCTGAGTCCTCTTGAGATTCATTTGGTGTCCCTAATCTTTTTCGTAATCAGAGTGCACGTGAGTGTTGATGGTATGATGAAAGAATAAGTATTCGGTAGAATATTGAGAGGGGGGGTGAATCAGTATATTGAAAAATTGATACCAAGTTCCCAAGCTCAAACTCAGTCAAACAAAGTAAACATATCTCAGTCAAGATCAATATTCTTAGGAATACTTGACATTAACCGGTTTAACTGTTATGACAACTTTTAATAGTAAATACCTTCAATCTTGTAAACATCAACAATTCTTAATCTTAACTCAACATATTCATCTCTCAATGCTTCTACTTAACATGCCTTATCAGAAGTTAACCAAATCAACAAATAAGATCATAGACACAAAAGCATTCACCACTTGACACAAATATTTATATGTGGAAAACCCAAATAGGTAAAAACCACGGTGAGATGGGACTAACAAGGATAGCTATCTGAACTCTTTCAAATTTTGCCTTGCTAGGAGTCAAAGCTTGTTAGAGCTTTACAATAAGTCCTATTAAGAACTAATTCTGGTTAGGAATCACCCAGATAAGGGATTTACAAATATGCCTTGTTAGAAGCACAATACCCTATTAGGAGTAACCTCACTGGAGGATTTAAGAATCCAAGCTAATGGACCACCTTGTTAGAGAATTTAATGAGTAACCAAGCTTGTTAGAGCTTACTCAGTTAAGGGATTTTACTTCTACTGTAATTGTTAGAAAACAACAGGTTTTCTTGATCTGTCTAAGTAGCACTACATTTGCTTGATCAAATCCTTCTAAGATTCAATCTGCCTTCACTCAAAGTATAGATCCATTCACTGGTTGGGCAACCCCACACTCAACAGGTTTTCTACCAATCTTGCTAGCAACCTTTACAAATAACTTCATCGACCTTAAATACAAATCAATTAGGGCGGTAACACAACAAAAACCTAATTCTCATCATTGAGATTACAAACAATTCGGTTCATTCTTGACCATTAGAAATTATGACAATCTCTTCACATTCTTTAAGACAATTCCAACCGCTCCATGATCATCGCTCTATTGGACTTTGTAACTCATCACACAATGTGCATTAAATGCAATCCACTTTTCTCCTTCCCTAGACAATAAGCAAACACACCAAACCAATTTGAATTTATCCTCATACAATGATCACACATGTCTCCATCATTACCGCTCATGAGATAATAAACCAAAAAACTTGATCGGTTAGGGTTTAACAACTAATAGGGTTTACTGGTTACATTACATAGAAAGTTTTGACCCTTTATACCAGTTCATCAGTTCAACTCACAAACTTTATATATCGGTTACAACATCTTCTACAACTCTCTTCTTACTGGTTACTAGCCAATATCAAAAACAACAATATCAACAATAACATGAATACCTTTTATTGGTTCAATTGACATCATTGACAACATATCATTAATGCAATCTCTATGCAAAATGCCAACAAGTGTAAATGCTTTTGATGGGCCAAGGCTCGAGAGTGTGAGACAGCTTTACACTCTGCTAGTGTATCTTCAACACCCAGTTATGTCACATCCGATCCTATTTCGTCTGCTACTCTTGTTCCTGCATCATCTTTAGTTTTGCTTCCTACTTCTTTGGGGCTTGTTGATGAGCCTCCCCCTAAGTGGGTGCGCATTTTCATCACTCCTTCTTTGGAACCACCCCTCATCACCTCTTTGTCAGACATACCTCTATTGTCTCAGCCTATTGACATGCTGCATATATAGGTGGTGTCTAGTGTAGCTCTATCTGCTCCCCTTGTTTCACATTTGTTCTAGCATTAGAGATTTCCTAGAGTCCTTCAGCCTACTACGGTTGATAGAAGAATCAATTCTTCTATTTGACCTAAACACAAGCTTGAGCAGGCCCTTGTTCCAGAGTTCTGACAACTCAAACCCTTATAGGTATGTTCCTCATCCTTTTCTCCACTTGTTTTAGTTCCCACTCCTTTGCCTGTCCTTTTGTGTGTGATTGAGAACGATCGACCTTCTCTTGATTTTGTCACTGCCTCTCTTCCGAAGGTTGTTAGTCCTATCATTATCTCATCTTCTCCGAGTGAGTCACCTGCTTCCTCTATAAAGGCTTGCTTGTTCAACTCCTTGGAGGACATCCCGACCTTGTCTACGATCTTCACGCGATCATTGACCCTTGCCTCCTTCGAGCCTGTGGATGTAGATGTTGCTTCTTCTTCATCCCTTTCCCTTGCTACTGGTGAGGTTCTTGGTGAAGCTCTTGCGATAGTCCCTCTTTGAGCTCATCCCCATTCTCCCTATGATGTAGATTGGGAGGATGATGATCTCCTATGAGACAACCTTTAGGGTAATTATCCTTTTCCTTCGTCTTTTTGTGTTTGTGTTTGATTGTGTTCCCCCATGCTTTCTTTATATGTTTGTTCCCTCCTGAAGGACCCAGGTTACTCCGCAGGTGCTTGGATACAAGAGGTTAATTGTATTTATTTGTTTTTCTCTCTCGAACGACCTGAGTTACTGTATAGGTGCTCGTATATGGGAGATTTTTTGTCATACATATTCTTCTATTTGTCTCTATACTTCTTCTCTCTATCATATCTTTCTTTTTTTCTATTTGGGGGCAATGCAAATCATTGAGGGAATATTTAGACTTCTTCCATTTTTACTTGAATTTTTATTTTATATTTGTCTTCATGTGCTCTTCTTCAAATCTGAGAAATTTGGCACTATGATGATATACCCATCTTACAGCTGTATTACATATTTTTTTCTCACTGCTATGGGTTTTGATGCCAAATTATCAAATCCCCTTGTTGTCTTGTATTCATCATTGATGTTGTGGAAATTTATGTGTCACTAGCTAAAGGTGGCATTCCACGGAAACATCTTGCTATGTTGATGTGCCACAACTTCTCTTATCCTTAGAATAATATGCCTTTCATGCATGCATTCTAAGGGATGCTATCATATATGTTTTTTGTATTATTAATATTTGTTATCCAGTCTCTTGTGTGTTCCTTGTTGATCTATTTTTCATGTTCACCTAGGTGGGGGCCAAACCACTTGATCTTTTTCTTTCTCATATATTGCCTAGGTGGGGGCCAAACCATTTGAACTGATAGTCCTAAAAATGACTATGCAAAAATGTGGTGTTCTTGACATGATTTTGGTCATTCTGCATCACTGTTGTTCTTTATTTTTTCCCTCAGGGTTTAGGGTTTTTAGGTTTTTATATTCGCGGGTGAGCTTTTTGTTTTAAAAAACCCAAACCGGTTATAAAATTGGGTAACCTTTTTATTTTAATCATTAGGGTCTATTCCATCATCAAAAGGGGACCACATTCATTTCCTAGGTGTTATCTTCTACCGACCTTTTTATGCCTTTTGTATTATGGTCGAGCCCCCTTTTTTATGTTCCTATGAGTTTTCATTTTCCCTAAGTCCGACTTTGATATTTCGGCTTCTATTTCCATTATTAAATACCGAGTAACTAAAGGTCCCATGAATTTGTACGCGTTTCAAATAGATGAAGATGTTATGACCCAAGCGGAAAAGATCCTTAAAGGATAACAACAAGTATTGGGCGGACTTTGTAAGATGCACATAAGGAGCAAATAGATCCAATGGTCCTCGCAGTCCCGCAATGAAAGATGCAGGGAGATTAAGGACCACGACATCACGAGATGATGCCACATGTCCCAGGCAGATCGAACAAGTCTGATAGTAGGGCAGTTGACAAAGCGAATACTCAAGGATGATTTGGCATGGCTTTGTCAAGTTTTAACAGGCCCACTTGCTACGATGGAAGGTCAATATCTGTATTTACCAATGGTGATCATGTGATATGTCGTGCTAGACAAATCAATGGTGGAAGCATAAAAAGTTTTCAAAAGGAGTGAATCAGACTGTTTCATTATTGTTCACGTGGGAAAGTAAAGGCAAAGGGAAATAGGCCTGTTGACATGGAATAAACAGAGATAAGTCAAGACAAGTGGATGTCGATCGACACTCAAAATGCTGATTTGAGAGGTTTTTTCTTGGGTCGAGTCATATTAGCAGGACAAAGCTGACAGTTCTTTAGGTGGCAACATCTGCAAGTTTTCATTGCCACCACATAAAGAAATCAAGATCCTCAGAGAGATGAAAGCAATAAGGATTATTTATGAGCTGGAAGTGAGATGATCAAGGACCTATCAAAAAAATCATAGGATACGTATTGTCAGAGATTCCTACAGCAAGGCATGAAATCAAGAACAAAATCGTTCACGTAAGGTGAACTTGGTCAGAAGGCAATGAACTGGCAGTTTGAATCTGATGATGTTCTTGATTCAATGAATATGATTTTCTAAATCCATTTGCTAGTAGGATGAGTAGAAAAGCATTGGAATGGTGATTTTTCCCATGCATGTATACTACCAAGACAGGTATTTTCATTATAAATACGGTTGTGTGATGTCTTCAATTGGTAGAAAGAATAGAGAATTCATTATCTTCTCTAAAGGTTTTGAACAGGATGAAAATGATCTTTGAGCAGTATCGTGCTAGGAGTTCCACAAAGCTCTTTGATACCAGATGGATTTCCTATGGGAATGAGTATGGTCATAGTCGGTGGAGTCTTGGAAGTGGGGAGGATAGTCAATGGAGGTTTGGAATTTGTTTCTTTCTAGAACAAGCCCTACATGGCACATCCTCTCCCTCCTCTCTGTCACTTGTTGGTAGAGATTTAAAGAAGAAACCTCATGAAGGAATGGGAGTAGAATATGGTTGGGATGGAGTTGGCAGCCAGTCATTTCTGCAACAACATGCAATCTGCAACCACTTCTCCTCCTATGTTCCTCTACAATCTTCTCTTTCCACTTTCTCCGATCCTGGGCATAAAGGCTTGAAGTCCTCTTTTAGTGGAGGGGCAATTTTACTTCTTATCGGGATCTAAACCCTCTTCAAGAAGGAGGAAGTACTCTGTGAAACATCAAGGAGCATCTCATGGTCCATTAGGGGTGATAGTGGCAAGGCTCAAAGGTTTTTCTTTCTACCAAAATACAATTGGGAATTTTGGTTTTACTTCATCATGATTGCGCTCATGGACAGTCTTTTGGGAGACTGTGAAGAATATTTTGTAAGAAAGTAACAAGTGATCCTATAAGCTTGTGACAGGTGTCTACTCTGGCCTAAAGCTTGTTTCTCCCTTGCTTCTATAAAAGGGAAATCAGGGCCATGAGACAAGGGTCGAGAAATTTGGTCCAGAAGTTTGGATCCAAATCCTTGGTCGTATATAGTAGGTCCAGGTAAAATGAGTAGGCTATAATAGGAATTTGCAGAGAAAATAAAATGGATTTTTTGTCTTAGTTTGTTGCAGGTTCTTGAAGGAGTTATATGTAATATAATTTCTAACAAAAAATAGCATATGAAATGAATGGAAGTATTGTTTGAATTCATTTTCTCCAATGTATAACTCTATTATGTTTTTGAATGAGTAAGATCAAGGGTTTTTCTCGTTTGTTGCATTGTTGTGATGTATGTTTCTTCTATCATACGCTCTAACCTAAGGGGTCAAATAAACTGCTTAGATAGGAGTTGCAAACTAACAGGGCTTATACAGGGATTCTGATAAGTGATTTGGGTTGGGATAGACAGGTGAGATACATTGTAAGGCAGTGTTATCTCAATATATTTAGCTATTAGATTAAGGTTTCTGTTGCATTTTTATCTTGCATTTTGCATTTTTCAGTTTCCCAATGGATAAGACACTGATCGCCACTTACAGTCATTTTTCTATGACATTTCTTTACACATAACTCATCGACAACTTGCTATAGCTTTGAAAATATCAGAATATCTTTCCATTTTCTATGTATGATGTTGTTTATCAAAAAGTTGTCTCACACTCCCAAGCAAGTTGAGGATCACTGAGAGCTAGTCACTCTGTAGAATTCTCCCTCTTTGTTGAGCCCCCTTTTAGGAGCGAGACCATTTTCTTTGTTTTAATGTCGCCTACAAGTGTGGTGTAGAGATTGCAGAAGCATTAAGGGAACACCCTCTCGGGTTTTGTAGAGCCCGAAGTGTAGAAGGATAATCAAATAATCCTTGTTATATTGTTGGTCCAAGTCCTTGAGTTTTCTAAACAGTCTAGAGGTTGGCCCCTCCATGCAAGATTCGAGGGCCCAACTTGGTTTCTATCCTTGGGGCAGTACAAAAACACCACCAAGTGCGTTTTGGGGAACCGACAAAAATTGGCGACTCCGCTGGAGATAGTCATCTAGAATCTCTGGTTAGTAAAAGGTGAAGCGACCATAGTGGTTAAGATTACCCTATCCGAGCCACCAACAAAAAATATCCTCCATCCACTAGGGAATGTCCGCACAAAAGTCATGAGCATATAGTAATCTATATTTTTGTCAATTGAGTCAATTCTCATAAATCTTGCTTGAGAATATGTTATAATTCATCTTTCAATGTAAGTTCTGTCAATATTACAAGAAAATATCTCACAAATTGTGGGTGGTGACTCTGAGATCTCTGAATCAGTGTGCATTATTTGAAGAAGACCTAAGAAGAACTAAGGAGTTTACATTATAGGTGAACCAGATTTGAGCTCTTATGATGAAGTACCCCAAAAAGTTGAGGAAAGAATTCACATGATGAAGTGGAAGCAATTGCAGTACTGGATCAGATTTGACCTAGGAATCTAGAAAGGATGCATAGATGATTTCAGATCTATCACTACAATGAACCAGTAAAGCTAATTTTGAGCCATTACACTACTTCCAGATAGTTTGGATTATCACGAGTCAAATGTATTTTTCGTGAAAGTCATATGTAGGAAATAATTCCCTATTAAGTGAGATAAGCACTAAGGAAGGGAATGATAGTAATCTTCTTACATACTTCTAAATATTAATTTGCAAATTCTGTAATAAGTTGAGTGAAGTATGCTTCTGAGTCATACATTGTAATATTGTAATACTATTGAATAAATGCATTATTGCTTATATAACCCTAAGAAATATTCAGTGTAAGCATGCAACATATGCATTCATTGTCAAGCTATAACAAAATGTTTTTCGTTGAAAGATATAGACCATTAATTTTTAATGGTATCCAAGGTTTCCCAAACCCTGTTCCTACTAATGTTAGGGAGCATTTACCAAGTTTTAATGGGAAAGGATCAGAATTAGCATGTTAACACCTGCATAGGTTATTTGATTTGATAAGAGATTTTGACATAAGTGAGGAAGATGTTTGCATGAAGCCTTTTGTTCAATCTTTACAAGAAAATTCTAGAGACTAGTTTTCATATTTGCCAACAGGTTTTATCTCTTCATGGGATGAGCTGAGTGCATCTTTTTTGGAACAATTTGGTGAACAGGTTAATCACAGTTTTGCTATAAAGGGATTCATGGCTATTTAAAGAACAGAGGATGAATTGCTCCTTGTTTTCAATCTCATATTTGTGAGGACATTGGATGATACTCCTATAAGTTATAGGCCAAATCACACAGTATGTTTGGTTGTTTACTTAGCTGCATTTGAGGAAGAAATGAGTTGCTTAATAAGGGATAAAGATCCTCACACCCTGCTTATAGGATAGAAATGGATATTGAGAACAATTTTAAATATGGAATCCCTAAGGGTTATTTCACTACAAGAGCTTGCTATCTAGAGATACTAGATATTGAAGAGAGGTGTGAGTCAAGAGTTGAATATCAACATCAAAGCACCTCCAACCTTGTTGACCATAGAAGACATATTAAAAACTATGATTTAGATCAAAATGTGAGTGAAAAAGAACCTGTCTCAGACAGTGGTTATGCCTCATATTAGTGAAGATGAGGTTAATGAAAATTTATATGATACAAATGGTACAGAGATGGAAGTAATTTTAGTGGCTACACTAGGTGATAAAATTACTACTCCTTTCAGTAAGGATGCCACACAAAGGGTCTATCTTCAATCTTATGGTCCAGATGGATTTGATAGCCTGTATCAAGAAGAATTGGAAGATTGCACATCTGATGAAGATAATGATAAGATGCAAGGTTTTAGTGTGACAGATTCATTTTCTCAGGGATTAGCTATGTGTAATGATGAAACTTTGAACATTGTTACACCATTCTTTATTAATGATGTTTATAAACCAAAGATTTCCATGGTATGTTCCAATGAAGAAAATATGCTTCAACCTAAGCTTATGCCATGTCAATGTATTCATAGTGATGAATGTAAAGAGATAGTCCTCGTAGATATTATTGAAACAAGGATTATAAGTAATTGTATACTACCTATCCCATTACAAGAAAAAAATTATGTAGTGGATCAAATTGTTCCCAAATTCTCAAATCATGAAAACACATATGAACCAACATGAGTGGTTGAAAAGGATAAAGGAAAGGGCCAGGGCAATCATGATTATTTTGTTGAAGCTTATGAGAGTTACAACATTGAATATTATGATGCTGAAAGTTGTTACAACTTAGATTATGATTACCTTATGCCTAATAAGAGTGAGTGTGAATTTGAGCTAGGCAATAGTTTCAGTGAAGTTTTTAAAGCACTATTTGATGAGGATGCAAATATAGATCAGCTTGTGCTTTTCCTAAATATTTTTGAGAAAGGTTTTCATATAATTTCCAATCCTTTGTATGGGGAGGAGGTTGAAAACCCAGAAATTGTGAAGATTGACCAAAATGTGAATGCTAAATTAATTTCCTTCGATGAAGATCAATTTCCTTCCATGGCTGGTTATGATGGTAGTGTTGAAGGCATCTCTAACGCCTATGGATATGATATTTATAATAAGGATGGTGTCTCCTCTGGCCTAAAGCTTGTTGCTCCCTTGTTTATATAAAAGGGAGATCAGGGCCATGAGATAAGGGTCGATAAATTTGGTCTGGAAGTTTGGATCCAAATCCTTGGTCATATATAGTAGGTCTAGGTGAAATGAGTAGGTTGTAATAAGAATTTGCAGAGAAAATAAAATGGGTTTTTTGTCTTAATTTGTTGCAGGTTCTTGAAGGAGTTATATGTAATATAATTTGTAACAAAACATAGCATATGAAATGAATGAAAGTATTATCCAAATTCATTTTCTCCAATGTATGACTCTATTATGTTTCTGAATGAGTAAGATCAAGGGTTTTTCTTGTTTGTTGCATTGTTGTGATGTATGTTTCTTCTATCTTACGCTCTGACCTAAGGGGTTAGTTAAACTACTTAGATAGGATTTGCAGACTAACAGAGCTTATACAGGGATTCTGACAAGTATTTTGGGTTGGGATAGATAGGTGAGATAAATTGTAAGGCAGTGTTATCTTGATATATTTAGCTATTAGATTAAGGTTTCTATTGCATTTTTATGTTGCATTCTGCATTTTCAGTTTCCCAATGGATAAGACACTGATCGCCACCTACAATCATTTTCTATGATATTTCTTTACTCATAACTCATCGACAACTTTCTATAGCTTTGAAAATATCAGAATATCTTTTCATTTTCTGTGTATGATGTTGCTTGTCGAAAATTTGTCTCACACTCCAAAGCAAGTTGAGGATCACTGAGAGATGGCCACTTTGTAGCATTCAACCTCTTTATTGAGACCCCTTTTAGGAGTGAGATCATCTACTTTGTTTTAATGTTGCCTGCAAGTGTGGTGCAGAGATTGCAGAAGCATTAAGGGAACACCCTCCCGAGTTTTGCAAAACCCGAAGTGTAGAAGGATAATCAGAAAATCCTTGTTATATTGTTGGTCCAAGTCCTTGAGTTTTCTAAATGGTCTGAAGGTTGGCCCATCCATGCATGATTCGAGGGCCTGACTTGGTTTCTGTCTCTGGGGCAGTGTAAAAACCCCACCAAGTGCGTTTTGGGGAACCAACATGACCTATCTCTTTTGTTCGCTTGGGTAGGGGACAATCTAATACTTATCAAATATCTTTGATCACCCAGTCACATGGCTATCTAGCATATTGCTACCCATACTGGCAAATATCTCAGCCTATCATATGGTTATCCATACTGGCATAAATCATCACCTTATCACATGGATATCTCGCATATTGATACCCATGCTGATGCATTCTCACCCTATCGTATAGCTATCTATCATAACACACTTTGATATCCATACCTGTGTATCTCATATCAAAACAACTGTTTATCTTGTATCTTTTTGTAATAAGAGGCTTTCCTCCAAAGCAAGGTTTATTTTTGTTACACTATCTTATCTTGTACCAATCTTAAATCCATCCTTTATCTCATCATCTGACATGCTAGTATGCAGCTAGTATGTCTGTGATGTATTGGTTAGAAATATTTATTTCAAGCTTAAGTTTCATCTCACTGGGGGCAACCTCATCTATTCAATGAAAATCTACCTCCCTATTGCAATTCTCTTTATCTTCTTCTACTTTAGCTTCACATCCATCAATAAAGACATACTCGCTAAAGTAGGGGGAAAATGTAATATAAAAAATCACACCTTATGCAACTTAATGCAACAAATGGCACCATCCTTCATGTCATCAAAGGATGTGTGATGCCATCTCTGTCCTTTTGTCCATTGGGATCACTTTGTTAGCTTCAAAATAGAGTTTTACCAACTCTATCGACCTGTCACCTTGGGGACTCTAGTGCGACACAAAGATGTCCACGTAGTGTGCTAGAGTCACATGAATCTGGCAGTCTGTAGGTGGTTGATTGAGTGTTACACCTGCACTTGGAAGGAATCGTAACATCGCTCATTATGCTCATCGGCATCAATTTTTGGTCCAGATCCTATATCTCTCTCGTTTGATGACATTTTTGGGATCTTTTGGCATTTTGAGATAATTTCTTGAAGGTTGGAGATTTTGACAATCTCTTTGGGCAACATTCATAACTTTTCTCAAAAAGACCACCATTGTTGCAGCTCTCCAGATAATTCACAACACCATTTTCATAGCATCTCAGAAAGGGGATTTTACTCATTCTCTTTTTCATTCATTTTATGCATTATCACTCTTTTATCTTGCATTGTCTTTCCATCATCTTTATTATTTATTTCCCTGTGATTTTATCTAGGTTGTCCATGGAGGTGGAAACACCAAAAATGAGGGTTTGACTTAGGTAGACTCCAAAATACAACCCCCAACATTTCCTCTCTTGCTTGTGTGTAGGTAGATGATCTCGCAAGAGTGGTCACTTTGCAGGAGGCTCCAATCGTGGACCAATTGTGAGTTTCTTAAACCATTTCTTTCCTTCTACTTTATCCTAGTTGTTTCGTATTCCACATTTACTAGATTAGTTTTATCATTTTTTGTGTTTTTATTATATTATAATTGCATATGGTATTCTCTATATGGTTTTTGTACCTCATTCGTATAGGATGACAACACGCCGCGCTAGTGTCCCAGAACTATACACTCTTCCTCAAGACAGAGGCTTGGCAGAGTTATCTGAGAGTCTTGGATTGTGATTTGTTGATTTAGTCTATTATTTTCATCCCTTGACTCACTCTTAGTGCCAATATAAGTGAGGTATTGGAGGATCGGTTTGTTCTCTTGGGTTTATCATCTTTGAGGCAACAAATTACCTCCATTACATAATGAAAAAAACAAATGCCTCGTAATGGTGAGGTATGTGATAAGACTTGTCGACCTCTCAGCAAGCTAAGATACCCAATAAGGAATCAACTACCCACTCAATCTTTAAATTCTAGTCCTAGTTCTTGGAACCAAGCTGACGATCCTACCACCAAAAATAAATGACTCAATGCCATATATGCCAAGTCAATTTCCACATGGTAAGTCTATCTTGCCAAATCAACTCATTTATCCAACAGATCTTAATTAAAATTCAACTTTCATTTCCTCAACAACCAAGGGTCAAATCAAAGTCTGATTCAGATTGAACCAATAGAAACACATTTGGTTCCATCTATGGCCTTGTTTTCCAGCTCATCCATCTCTTTGTTAGCTTCCCTCAAAATATGATTTACCATGAAGGTATCAAAATATTTTAATAATTCTAAGGCTCTTTCAAGCAAAGCTTTAAGTCTTCAATTTGGCATTGTCCCCAATCTTACTGCATTAATGACTAATGTTGAATCTACCTCTATTTCAACATTGTCAATTTCTAAATCTCTACACATAAGGAGCCCATGGATGAGGGTGTTAAATTTTGGTACATTATTCATATCTTCCTCTAAAGAAATGACAACTTTTCCAACTATCTCTCCTTTTCACGTTCTAATAAAGCAACCCGCTCTAGAGGGATCATGGTTTCCCCTAGAGCCCACATGAAAATTTAATTTGAACCAACTTTTTTTGGCAACTGCCACTTTGCTTGCAACTGTGCAGAGTTATAATCTCCATCCCTGGTACCAATGGGTGGAATTCAAATCACATGCCATCTAAACCTAATTAGACCATTCCATTCAGTGAATCTACCAATCTGACAACTACTAGAGAACACACTATTATTCATGACCTCCACAAGAGTGGCCTTCACTTTAGATTCAAAATATTCAATAAAAATATCCTTGTTTTAAAAAATGTGTCTATTGTGTTCCTTCAAGATCTCCCAGATAAAAAAATGAGGGAGAAACAACCCACAAACCACTGAGAAGCCCCGATCAAGGCCTAATTGGGCAACATTGAAATATGGTCATAATATAATTTGGTAAGGATATTTTCCAATCTAATTTTGCACACATCCACCTCCATTATTCATATAAGAAGGGGCATCCAAGAAGAGGATGGTTAATGCTTTCTTCATTTTTCTTTGAAAAGCACCCACCACGAGAGTTTTTCAAACCCCATTTTCCTAAACCTTCATGTCATTAATTTTTTTTTTGAATAGAAGCCCAAGCAAAGACCTTGGCTTTGGGAACACATTTCTTACTCCAACATAGTTGTAGGGGATATCTATCTTTGCCATATCCTTCAACCTAGTAGTAATTATATACCCATCTTTCGCATTGTATAGACCATATTTAGAGCCAACCCATATCAAATTATATCCACCTCTTCTAAAGACAATCCTTCTTTTATTAACAATCCCTAACACTAGAGCTAATTCCTCACATGGAAGTGGGAGGCTAGATATATCTTTCCAATTCCAACCCAAAATTGTATCCTCTTGGGGAAAAAGTGACATAATCCCTCACTTTTCTCCCATAATGTTGCCTAAGGAAGGCTTTGACTTGCTCAATTGAAATTTTTATATCTCAACTTGGATACCTCCCCCACGAGTCTTCCCAAAATAGAGCAATCTCACCATCATGGATATCCCATGAGACATGGTCAACGATGACAAATTTGCATTTCATCAAGAAGTTCCAAACACGCGACCTCTTGGGGGGACTATCAATCTTGACAATATATGTAGGTTCATTACTATTGAGATATTTAGAATGAAGTATCTTAGCTCACTTCAAACCTAGATCCTTGATCATTTTCCAGACCAGTTGAGCCCCAAGAGTTGTTTTTTTGCCAATTATGATCTCTAAGCCCCACCCTCCCATATTATTTTGGTTTGTAGATCTTATCCCATTCAATGAGGGACACTTTGTCCTTTTCAGCGAGTCCTTGCCAAAAGAACTTCCTCATTTTTTGGATAAAGGTTGTATTAGCTCTAGAGATAAGAGCAAGATAAAATTTATGAGACAAATGGGAAAGAGGAGATGACTATTTTCAACATCACTAACCTACCAACCCAAGATAGCCACTGACCTTTCTATGAATTCATTCTCTTGTCAAATTTATCTTTCAAAGGATCCCACAATTTGGAATTTCTCAATCCCTTATCTAAAGGCAAACCAGAGTAGGAGCATGACAACTTTCCTTTATTAAAGTTTAGAATGTTCAAGATTTCTACTTCTTTCCTTAGGGGAGTCATTACAATTTTTTTATTTAATTGACTTGGTTGATCTCCTACCTAGAGGCTATGACATATAACTCTAACACTTTAAAAAATTGATGGGCCTCTTTCCTTTTGGCCACTCCAAAGAGTATCACGCCATCAGCAAATTGCTAATGAGTGACTGTAATTGTTGGCATTATGTGAACCGGTATGTGGACATAATGACATTGTATGTTGTCATTGATGTCAATATGTTGAAGAGGTATGAACTGGCATATGTGAGAACTGGTATAACACCGTGAACCGACATTTGTGCCAAAGTGAAGCGGTGTGCTTGTTCAAGGTGAACCGGCATATGGTTATGGGAATCGGCACATGGAAGTGTTGTATGACTACTGGTTGGTAGTCTCAACTTCAAGGTTTCTGGTTGAAGTGCTTCAAGCCTGTATGGCCCAACCGGTGATCTTTGTGTAATGAGTAAGCAATATAACAAAGAACAGATCGTGTTGCCATGTCAGCCTTGTGCGCGTGAAGAATCTTGCATGAAGAAGACTATCCCTATCTACCTTAGGAATGTGCGAAGTTTGTAAACGGTGAAAACGTGTGACGGATTATCAACCACCATGAAATCGGTGGATAATGAATGATGGAGAATGTCTTGAGATTTATTCAAGATCTACTACATTAATACAGTATGATCAATGGTCAGGATTGAACTGTTTGAATTCCTTAACCTAACAGGTCTATGGTTTAGGGTTTATGCTACTGACTTGTCTATTGTCCTATAAGGTTGATGTTGTGATTCTTTCAAAGGTTGTTGGCAAAAGCTGTGTGTGAGTATCCAAGAGAAGGGATACGAGATCCTTGCCAGACCAGAGGAGAGAAGTGATACCTGCAGAGTGTAAGTGCGGAAGGTGAAGAGGAGCTTAAGTGGATCTGCATTGGCATTAAGTGTTGTTACCAGATCATTGTAATACCTGTTGATCTCTAACCACCTCAACAGTTGGAAAATCCCCTAATAGGGTAGCCTTAACCGACTTGCTGTAAATCCCTTAATAGGGTAACTCAAAGTTATTGAGATCTGGAAAGCTAGAGCTCTCTAGAAATCCTTTAGCTATTGAGTTCTTGAAATCCTCTAACAAGGTACCCTTAATAGGGTTTAACCCTTAACTGGGTATTGTAGCCATCCCTTAACCGGGTGATCTCTAACAGGATCGGTTCCTAGCAAAACCTTTTGTAATGTCTTTAACTGGATAAGGCTTCTAACAGAGTGGACTTCCAAAGAGTTCAACAAAAAGCTTGTAGGTATTCATCCCCATCGTGGTTTTTCTCAGTTGGGTTTCCACGTGAAAAATATGTGTGTCATGTGTGATGCTTTATCTTGTCATACTTTGTTATTTCCTATTAAGCATATGATGGTTCTGTGTTTTATGCCTGTCAATAAAACATGTTGAGCTAGCTATTGTGAAGATATGATGATAGATTACTTGTTCATGCATAAGGGTGAAATGGTAGTGTAGTTTTGAGTTGAGTGGAAAACTCAGTGAGTAACCGGTTTATGATCGTTTTAGTTGTTCTGAGTTTTACCGGTTGCACTCTGTTTCAAACCGGTGTCACTGTTTGCCAGTCATTTGGAGTAATTGCCACTGAACCGGTTTAGGTCTGTATTTTGTCTGTACTGATTCACCCCTCCCCTCTCAATACCAGTTTGGTACTATTCGTTCATCATTGAGTTATCAATTGGTATCAGAGCATCCTCCAAGTCCTCTGTGTTATAAGCATAACTGCTTGAGGTAAAGATCCCAGACAAATGATGAAGAGGGAAGGTCCAAAGTTTAACAGGGAAAATTTCGGTATATGGAAAGATAGGATGAAGATATTCATCAGAAGAATGGGTGTTCAACACTAGAGCTATGTTGAGAATGTCTATGTGGTCCCTACTGGTACTCTCATCGATGACCAAAAGAGAGAGATACAAGAAAATGGGCAAGTCATGGAAGCCCTTATTAGTAGTCTATCTGACATTGAGTTTATTGATGTTCAGGACAAGGTAAATCCCAAAGAGGTATGGGATGCTCTTGAAAATATCTATGGTGGTGATGAACATGTAAAACAGGCTAAGGAAGAAAGCCTGAGAGGGAAGTTTGAAGATATGCGGATGGTTGAAGGTGAGACCATTCAATAGTATGGAATAAGAATCAAAACAATTGTTGGAGAAATTAAGAGTGCAGGTGGTAAAATAGAAGACTCCACTGTGGTAAGCAAAGTCTCGAGATCCCAATTGCTGGTCTATGTAATAAGGGTTGCTGCTATTCAGGAGCTGAGATCAATAGACAAGACTAAGGTATCCTTGGACTCCATCATAGCAACGTTGACAGCCTATGAGCTAAATAGTTTTGATGACAGTGTTCAAAAGATTGAATCAGCTTTCAAAGCTTTTGCTATACCATCCAGGAAAGGAAAAGAAGAAAGCACTAGTGGTGAACCAAGATACAGCAGAGTAATGGATGATGAGGAGTTTCTAATGGAATTTGAAGCTGTACTTGCCAGGAAGCTTCCTCAAGGAACTAGTAAATACAAAGGAAAGCTACCTTTGAAATGCTTATCTTGTAATCGGATAGGACATATTGCTATTAGAGTAATTGGGTCTTTACTTGATTAATTAAACATTATTTGTTTAATTCTTTAAGTTTCCAATTATATTTTTACACTTAAGCTAACATTAGGTGCATATAATTAATTATTTTAATTAATTATTATGTGCAAACCTAGGGTTTTCCCTTTTTAGGGTTTCTTGACCTATTAGAGGTTACTTTTTCTTTTCATTGTATTATCTTTTCACAATACATTTTCTGGTGAATTGGAGCTATCTTGTTTGGAGAATATTTTTTCCTGTGTTTTTCTTGTTCTTCAGATTTTGCTTCATTGCTTCTCCTTGTAACAGGTTATTCGGCTTGCAGAAGATCTTCAGGCTACTGTGGGGTTGTGTTTCTCAACTCTTATATGGTATCAGAGCTTAGATCTGTAGCTACCTATTCCTATTTTTTGAGAATTTTGCATTTGAAGCAGATCTGGGGTTTCAGGCATTTTTTGTGTGCTTAGGGTTAAGTTTTTTTCTGAGCACTTTGGGCCTAAACGAACCTCACCATCATGCTCAGAAGACCCAAAAATCCCTATAGTCATATAAAATTTGTCCATTTTTGACCCCTGAGCATCTGGGTGATTTTTTTTCTCCAATCCAGGCTGTACGGCCCTGGCACACACATCGAGAAAAAAATTTGCAAAAAAAAAATTGCCTTTTTACGGCATGCAGGCCGAATTGTTTTGATTTTCAAAAAAAAATTTACAAAAAAAAAAAATCAAACAAATCAAAAAAAGGGATTAAAAAAAAAAACAAGTTTTTTAACAAAGCAATTTTTAGGGTACCGAACCTGACAGTCTGGCGCCGTACGGACCTATCAGGCTGGCCCCACTAGCACCACAAGCCTCTAGCTCAGGCTCCGGCTCCGGCGTTTGCTCGCCGTCTGTTTTTTTTCTTGGTCGTCTGTGTCGTCCTCGCCGCCCGTGGAGTCCTCACCGCCCATGGAGTCCTCGCCGTCCGTGAAGTCCTCACGGCCAGCCATTGCTCCGTCTCCCGCCAGTCCCTTTCCTTCCGCTCCGACCGCCGCTCCGACTGCCGCCTCCGCCCTGCCAGTAGGCCACCACCGTCAGGTAGAGCTCCGCTCCTCCAGGCTGAGCTCTGCTCCGCCCCAGCACCTCCTGCGCCCGGCTCGAGCACCACCTGCGCCCGGCCTGAGCGCCACCTCCACCCGGCCCGAGCCCCACCTCCACCCAGAGCACCACTAGCCCCTCCTCTCTAGTCTTTTTGAGAGGGGGTTGGTTTTTTGGGCCTAGATCGTGCATCCAGAGTCGGATTTTGGCAAACGAATAGGTGTTGGAAAGGTGATTCCAAGCCGGACCTCATGGTGGTGGATTTTTTTCCTGGATCTATTGTTTGACTATGTTTTTTACCAGTCAAAGTTGGGCTTCTTTTTTGCACTTTCGAGGCCATAGAATGGGCAAACGGACTCCGTTTTTCAAAAATGAATAGGCATTGGAAAGCTCTCAGCATGCTCTATTTAGCTTTGTGATATTTTTTATTAGAATTTTCACCAGGTACATGAGATATTAGTTTGAATTTTTTTTTGCTTATGCACTACTTCCTTCTCATTACTATGTACTAGGGTTTGGGTTTCTCCATTGTGAGGGGGTGTTTTTTTCTCTCTTTCTATCATTGATATCAGAAATAAGGAACACCTAAACTCTCAAAACAAACAAACCCTTCTGCATCTTTTGTTTATTCTGAAAGATCATATAATAAAAACAACCAACAAGCAGGTGGAGGTGCAGAGTTTTTTCTTTGTTCTCATGGCAGATCCTTCAGTTGAGTTATTGACTTCACATAACTATCACACCTGGAAGCCCCACATCATAAGGCTTCTCAGGTCATGAGGGTTGTGGGCTACTTTGGATGAGGTTCAGCCAGACCTTCACCGTCCTTATGAGGTTCTTATGTACCGGAACAAGCTAGATGAGGCCATGGGTTTGATCACTTTGCATGTCTCCGACAGTCTTCTATTTCACCTTGATGAGTTGCTTACTCCTTGGGATATGTGGTTGAAGTTTGATTCTCTCTTCGGGAGGATCAATGAGATTCGGGCATTACAGATTGAGGCAGAGTTGACTTCATTGTTACCTGATACCTTTCCCACTATTGAGGATTTTTTGAACAAATTCAAGACTTCCAGATCTATTCTTCAGGGACGTGGAAAGAACAAGACTGATACAGAGTGCATTCATTTGATTCTTTCGAAGCTTCAGGGTCCCTTTCAGTTTTTTGCCTCTGCTTTCTACTCCACCATGGATGGTTTGGGTACTAATTTCACCATGCCTAGCTTTGATGTCTTTTGTGAGCGCTTGTTTTGGGAGCAGTCTCATCTTTCTCAGTTGGATACACTCTCAGGCTCCAAGAACAAAGCATTGGTTGCTCAGTCCTCTAAGGAGAAGGACAAATAGAAGCAAAAAATGAAGCCAAAAAATCCTTCTGTAGGTAGTGAGAATTCCTCCAAGCTTGCTCCTAAGTCTGATTCAAAATCAGTTCCTCCCAAACAAGGAAAATCTTCACAGTCCGGTGAGTCTTCCTCCAAGACTAAGAAGAAATCATCAGACACTTGCAATTTTTGTGGAAAGGATGGACATCCAATTTTCAGGTGTTGGAAACAATTAGAGGCTTTAGAGGAAGCCATGCAACAACATCACATTTCCTCACCTGAGGCATCTTCTCCTTCCACAGGGAAAGGTCATGCTCTCACTGCTAGAGCTTCGACCTCTGGGTCCACTTGGATTCTAGATTCTAGTGCTTCTCACCATATGACACACACTCAACAGTTGGTTACTTCTCTTGCCTCTTGTGGTATTTCACAAATTGCAGTGGGTGACTTAGTTTAGCTTTCCGTCTTGGGTTCAGGTTCTGTCTCTTTGGATGGGGGTACTCTACAGGATGTTCTGGTTGTCCCTAACATCTTGATGAACCTCCTATCCATTTATCAGATTTGCCACTCTGGCTCTGGTAAGACAGTTGAGTTCTCACCACATGATGTGGTTATTCGGGACCTCCATGACCCTGATTTGGTTGTGGCTTCTAGTAGTGTGGATTCTGCATCTCATCTCTATAGATTTGATGAATTTGAGCCCTCTTCGGGTACAGGTTCATCTCTCATAGCACATGCAGATTCAGTGAGTAAGCTTTGGCATGAGCGATTGGGCCATGTCAATTACAGATATCTTCAGTAGATGAGTACACAAGCACTTGTTCTTGGGCTCCCATAGATTTCCTGCACTAATGGTGTTTGTCATGGTTGTGTTCTTGGCAAGCATCACAGAGATCCCTTTCCGAAGGGGAGAGCCTCTCGTGCTTTGGCACCCTTGGAGTTGATTCACAGTGATCTCATGTCATTTCCCACTCCTTCTTTTTTAGGGGCCAAGTATGTTCTCATGTTTATTGATGACTTCTCTAGACGCACATGGGTGTACTTTCTTAAGTACAAGTCTGATGTCTTTGATTCATTTCAAATCTTCAAGACATTTGTCGAGAAGTAGTCTGGCTGTTCTATTCGGTGGATATGTACAGATAATGGGGGGGAGTATGTGAATCAGACTTTCAGAGATTTTTGCACTGAGCATGGTTTGTAGCATCAGTTTACTGTTCCCTACACCCCTCAACAGATTGGTGTCGCTGAATGCAAGAATAGAACTTTACGGGAGATGGTGAATTGTATGATTCAGTCCAGGTCCATGGATTCATCTTTTTGGGCTGAGGCAATCAATTGTGCCAACTATATTTAGAATTGGATGCCTCACAAGGCTATTCGACATATGACTCCTAAGGAGGCTTGGTCTCATGACAAGCCTAATGTTTCCTTTTTTTGGGTATTTGGTAGTGAGGCATGGGCCTTTATTCCTGATGCTCAGAGGAAAGCCATGGAGCGGAAGAGCTGACCACTCATTTTTGTTGGCTACTGTGAGGATTTTAAGGCATACAGGTTGTTTGATCTTGATTCTAGAGAGGTCTTGTTTTGACAGGATGTTCAGTTTGATGAGCATCTTCCCACAGTGGCTACCCCGACTCCAGTGTCTACTCCTTTGCCTACTCCGGCCACTGCACCACTTCAGGATCTTTTTGAGGATGATTCTGATGATGGTGCTGATGATCCACCATCCCTACCCCCACCATCCCCACCTCCATCTGCTCCACCTCAGATGCCTAAGTGGGCTCGCCTTACTGTTGTAGCGGCAGGTCCTCTGGCTGGTGATCCTTCACATACTCGTCGCACTCGTTCTCACACAATGGGTTCTAGTCTTTTGAGTCATGCTATTTCAGATGATCCTCAGAAGTTTTCAGAGGCGATAGGTCACCCTGAGTGGGATTGTGCTATGGAGGAGGAGTATTCTTCTTTGATGAGGAATCATACATGGGATCTCTGTCCTCTTTCTAAGGGCAGAAAGATGGTTAGGTGTCGCTAGTTGTATCGCACAAAATATGCTGTTGATGGTTTCATTGATAAGTACAAAGCACGTCTTTTTGCAAAGGGTTTTTCACAGGTTGAGGGTATTGATTACTCTGAGACATTTTCCCCTATAGCCAAGATGAATTCCATTCGCTTTGTACTCTCTCTTGCAGCTTCTCGATGTTGAACTGTTTTTCAGATGGATGTGAAGAGTGCCTTCTTGCATGGGGATCTATAGGAGGAAATCTACAACAACCTCAGGGATTTGTGTAGGATAGTTCTTTGGTTTGTAGACTTCGGCGTTCATTGTATGGTCTCAAACAGGCCCCTCGGGCTTGGTATGAGAAGATGGACTCTTTCTTGCTCTCCATTGGGTTCTCTCGCAGTCATTCTAATCACACTGTCTACATTCAGGTTCTTGAGGGTGACATTTTGATTCTTGTGCTATATGTTGATGATCTTCTCCTCACATGGAGCTCATCCTCCATGATTCAACATATTCAGCGTGCCTTGATGGATCAGTTTGAGATGATAGATCTTGGTCTGTTGCACTATTTCCTTGGTCTTCAAGTGATTCAGTCTTCTGATGGGATCTCTCTCTACCAGCAGAAGTATGCTCTTGACATGCTTCAATGCTTCAGCATGCTTGATTGCAAGCCTGCTCCCACACCATTTTAGTCAGGGGTTGTTTTGACCACAACTTGTCCCACTCCTTCAGTCGATTCTACACTTTACAGGCAGTTGGTTGGCAGTTTGTTGTACCTGACTCACACCCATCCTGATATTTCTTTTATGGTTGGTCTTGTCTCTCGATTCTCCCATGATCCTCATGAGAGTCATTGGTAAGCTACCAAACATATTTTGAGGTACATTCAAGGCACTAGTTCTCATGGCATTCATTATACATCAGGGGAACCTCACATTGTTAGCTACACTAACTCAGATTGGGCTGGTGATGTCACTGATCGGAAGTCTACTTCCGGCTTTGTTTTTTGTCTTGGCTTTGGTCCTATCACATGGTCTTGCAAGAAGCAGACTGCTCATGCATTATCATCTACAGAGGTTGAGTACCGCTCTACTGTGCTCGCTAGTTAGGAGATCTTATGGCTTCGACAGTTGATGACTGAGTTTGGTTTTCCTCCTGATAGTCCCACTATTCTTTGGTGTGATAATCGGAGTGCTATTCATATTTCCTACAACCCAGTAGAGCATTAGAAGACGAAGCACATTGAGCTTCACATGCATTTCATCCGTTAGTTGATTCAGGATGGTGTTCTCATTCTGGAGTACATTCCCACTTCTGAGCAGGTTGCAGACATCTTCATGAAACCTTTTGCATCACCGCGCTATCTTTAGTTGCGCTCTATGCTTGGGGTGAAGGAAGTTGTCCTTGGGGGGTCTTTATGAGGCCTTCCTTCCTTCTTCTTCTTTCAGCATGTTATTTTATCTCTTTTTGGAGAGGATTTTTTTCCCACTGGGTTTTCTCCTTTGTCTCTGTTTCATAGAGATTTCATTGTATTTGGGTACCTGATCAGGCCTTGTTGCTAGGACCCATCTTTCATGCTTTCAGTAGTTGTTCTAGGTTTTAGCTTCTCCCTAAGTCTAGCTTAAAGGGGGGTGTTAGAGTAATTGGCTCTTTACTTGATTAATTAAACATTATTTGTTTAATTCTTTAAGTTTCCAATTATCTTTTTACACTTAAGCTAACATTAGGTGCATATAATTAATTATTTTAATTAATTATTATGTGCAAACCTAGGGTTTTCCCTTTTTAGGGTTTCTTGACCTATTAGAGGTTACTTTTTCTTTTCATTGTATTATCTTTTCACAATACATTTTCTGGTGAATTGGAGCTCTCTTGTTTGGAGAATATTTTTTCCTGTGTTTTTCTTGTTCTTCAGATTTTGCTTCATTGCTTCTCCTTGTAACAAGTTATTTGGCTTGCAGAAGATCTTTAGGCTATTGTGGGGTTGTATTTCTCAACTCCTATAATTGCTATAAACTATCCTAATGGCGATATCAAGGACAAACCAGAAAGGTTCAGGAAATTCAAAGGAGGAAACCAGAGAAATTGTTTTGTGGCAGTTGATGAAGGTGTCATAGATGAAGAATCAAAGGATGAAGAAAATGAAGATATTGTGTTTGTTGTTGTCAAAGAAGATGTGTCAGACAAGAAGGCTCTTGTCTCCCAGTTTGATAATTCCAACGAGTGGATCATTGATAGTGGTTGTTCTCACCATATGATTGGTGACCAAAGCAAGTTTCTATCCTTGGAGGAGTATGATGGTGGTGTGGTTTGCTTTGGCAATGATGCACCATGCATGGTCAAAGACAGAGGGTCCATCTCTCTGAATGGAAAGAGTAGTGTTGACAATGTGTACTGGGTTGATGGTCTCAGACACAACCTTCTGAGTGTTGCCCAGCTGAATGACAGTGGCCTCACTATGGAATTCAAGAATGGAATTTGCAGAATCAAGGGAAAAGATGGTGAATTGGTGGCCACCAACATGCAGACCAAAGGTAACCTATTTCAGCTGAATGCAAATATAAGTACATGTCTTATGGCCAAATTTGATGATAGCTAGATATGGCATAGGAGACTCTACCATGTAAACTTTGATAACATTTTAAAGGCCAGTAAGATCAAGGCAGTTAGAGGATTGTCGGTGCTAAGCAAATTGGATAATACCTTGTGTAGAGAATGTAAATTGGGGAAAATGTCTTCCTCAACCTTTAAAGGTAAATCTTTCACTGTTGACAACTTGCTTGATCTTGTGCATACTGATTTGTGTGGTCCTATGAAAACTAGGAGTGTGCAAGGTAATAGGTACTTCATGAATCTCACTGATGACTGCTCAAGAATGATGTGGGTCACATTCTTGAAAGACAAGTCCGAAGCCTTTGTAAAATTTAAAGCTTTCAGAGCATTAGTAGAGAAGGAAAGCGGTAAAAGGATCAAGTGTCTCATAACTGATCAAGGAGGGGAATTCACTTCCGGTGAATTCAATAAGTATTGTGAAGAATTTGGCATCAAGAGACAACTGTCTACCCCCCGGACTCCACATCAAAATGGCCTAGCAAAGAGGAATAACTGGATTGTGGTTGAAGCAGCTAGAACCATGTTGATTCAAGGAAAGGTAGCTCACACCTTTTGGAGAGAAGCGATGAGCACTGGAGTCTACACAATGAACCGGGTACTCATCAAGAAAGGTAAGGACAAAACTCCTTATGAGTATTGGACCAGTAAGAAACCCATGGTTAGCTACTTTAAGGTATTTGGTAGCAAATGTTACATCAAGAGGAGTGAACATCAGGGAAAATTTGAAGCTAAATGTGATGAGGGAATATTCCTAGGATTTTCTACCAAGAGTAAAGCTCTCAAGTATTACAACAATAGGACTCAGAGAATTATGGAAAGTATCAATGTAAGAGGTGATGAATCCTCTGAGAAAACTGAGGAAACCGGCAGTGAGCAAGCTATAAATGAACAGGTTGTAACCTTCTGGGAACCAGTTTTCAGTCAACCAAGTACCAATAGTAGTGTTCCTGAACCGATGAATGCTGATACGGATGAAGAGGAAAAGAAAGAAGAACCAGTCAAGACCATTCCTCGGTATGTCAAGCTGAATCATGATCCTAAGCAGATCATAGGAGATAAGTATGCAGGAATCCTTACAAGAAGAAAGATTAGAGAAAACTCATGTATGATCTCTGAATTTGAGCCTAAATCATTCAAAGAGGCTCATAAAGATGAAGATTGGATCAAGGTAATGGAAGAGGAACTTGACCAGATAGAGAAAAATGGTACATGGTCCTTGGTACCCATACTAGAGCATAAAAATGTCATTGGCACTAAATGGGTGTTCAAAAACAAGCTGAATGAGGATGGCACAGTGATTAGGAACAAAGCCAGATTGGTGTGCAAAGGATATGCTCAAGAAGAAGGAGATGACTATGGAGAAACCTTTTCTCCTGTAGCCAGATTGGAAGGAGTTCATATGCTTCTTGCATATGCAGCTTTTAAAGGCTTCAAAGTATATCAAATGGATGTAAAATCTGCATTCCTAAATGGTGTACTTGAAGAGGAGGTGTATATTGAGCAACCAGATGGGTTTTCCCTATCTGAAGACAGTGACATGGTATGTAGGCTACATAAAGCCTTATATGGTCTAAAGCAAGCACCTAGGGCATGGTATGAGCACCTACATTCCTATCTTGTGAAGATTGGATTTGAGAGAACAAGTGAAGATAGCAATATCTACTTGAAGTCTGAAGGAGATCAGATCCTGATCTGTGAGGTATTTGTTGATGACAAGATGAGTCATGAGTTTGCTAATGAGATGAAGGAAGAGTTTGAGATGTCACTCATAGGGGAGATTAAGTTCTTCATTGGACTATAGATCCAACAGATGAAGGATGGAATCTTTATCACTCAGTCCAAATATGTCAAAGAGGTGTTGAGGACCTTTGGCATGGAAGATAGAAAATCAGTTGGTACACCGATGGTGACCGGTTGTAAACTATCCAAAGAGGATGACTCTGCATTGGTTGATGAGAAGGAATACCGATCAATGATTGATAAGTTGCATTATGTAGTGCATAGCAGACCGGATATTGCACATGCAGTTGGCATTACTACAAGGTTCCAGAAAAGTCCAAGAGAATCCCACTTGGTTGCAGTCAAGCAGATTCTTAGGTATCTGAAGGGAATTGTTGACTATGGATTGTGGTATCCATATAGCAAGGACTTCAACTTGAAAGTGTTCACAGATGTTGATTGGGCTAGTAATGTAGATGACTAGAAGAGCACAACTGGTGGTGCATTCTTCCTTGGTGGTAGACTGGTCTCATGGATGAGTAAAAAGCAGAGTTGTATCTCTCAGTCTATAGTGGAAGTGGAGTATGTTGCAGCTTTCATGAACTACACTCAGACAATTTGGATGAAGAATGTATTGAAAGGCTTCAAAGTTCCTGTATCGGAACCAGTAAGTATAATTTGTGACAATACTAGTGCAATTAATATCTCCAAGAATCCGGTTTTACATTCTAGAACCAAGCACTTTGAGCTTAAGTATCATTTCTTAAGGGAAAAGGTTCAGAACAAAGAGATTGCACTGGAGCATGTGTCCAGTAAGGAGCAATTAGTAGACATATTCACCAAGCCTCTTCCAAAGACTACATTTACACACTTAAGAGGTGAATTAGGGGTACTGCCCCTTCAAGAGGTGAACTAAAGGTATATGCTCCACATCAGTCATGTATTGCATAGTCAAATCTTTCTTCAGGATTGATGTGTTGAAGGATGCTACTCCTCAGGGGGAGCAGCATGTGCCTCCACTTTGGCATTGTTGTCAAAGGGGGAGAAGATGTGAAGCAGAGAGATATCTTTGGTGAAGTGGAGAGATATCTTTGTATATTTCCATCAATGCCAAAGGGGGAGATTGTTGGCATTATGTGAACTGGTATGTGGACATAATGACATTGTATGTTGTCATTAATGTCAATATGTTGAAGAGGTATGAACTGGCATATGTGAGAACCGGTATAACACTGTGAACCGGCATTTGTGCCAAAGTGAAGCAGTGTGCTTGTTCAAGGTGAACCGGCATATGGTTATGGGAATTGGCACATGGAAGCGTTGTATGACTACCAATTGGTAGTCTCAACTTCAGGGTTTCCGGTTGAAGTGCTTCAAGCCTGTATGGCCTAATCGGTGATCTTTGTGTAATGAGTAAGCAATATAACAAAGAACAGATCATGTTGCCACATCAACCTTGTGCGCATGAAGGATCTTGCATGAAGAAGACTATCCCTATCTACCTCGGGAATGTGCAAAGTTTGTAAATGGTGAAAACGCTTGACGGATTATCAATTGCCATGAAATCGGTGGATAATGAACGATGGAGAATGTCTTGAGATTTATTCAAGATCTGTTGCATTTAATATAGTATGATCAACGGTCAGGATTGAATTGTTTGAATTCCTTAACCTAACAGGTCTATGGTTTAGGGTTTATGCTACTAACTTGTCTGTTGTCCTATAAGGTCGATGTTGTGATTCTTTCAAAGGTTGTTGGCAAAAGCTGTGTGTGAGTATCCAAAAGAAGGGATACGAGATCCTTGCCAGACCAGAGGAGAGAAGTGATACCAGCAGAGTGTAAGTGCGGAAGGTGAAGAGGAGCTTAAGAAGATCTGCATTGGCATTGAGTGCTATTACTAGATCATTGTAATACCTATTGATCTCTAACCACCTCAACAATTGGAAAATCCCCTAACAGGGTAACCTTAATCGGCTTGCTGTAAATCCCTTAACAAGGTAACTCAAAGTTATTGAGATTTGGAAAGCTAGAGAGCTCTGGAAATACTTTAGCTATTGAGTTCTTGAAATCCTCTAACAAGGTGCCCTTAACAGGGTTTAACCCTTAACTGGGTATTGTAGCCATCCCTTAACCGGGTGATCTCTAACAGGATCGGTTCCTAGCAGAATCTTTTGTAATGTCTTTAACCAGACAAGGCTTCTAACAGAGCAGACTTCCAAAGAGTTCAACAACAAGCTTGTGGGTATTCATCCCCACCGTGGTTTTTCCCAGTTGGATTTCCACGTGAAAAATATGTGTGTCATGTGTGATGCTTTTATCTTGTGATGCTTTGTTATTGCTTGTTAAGCATATGATGGTTCTTTGTTTTATGCCTGTCAATAAAACATGTTGAACTAGCTATTGTGAAGATATGATGATAGATTACCTATTCATGCATAAGGGTGAAATGGTAGTGTAGTTTTGAGTTGAGTGGAAAACTTAGTGAGTAATTGGTTTATGATCGTTTTAGTTGTTCTGAGTTTTACCAGTTGCACTTTGTTTCAAACCGGTGTCACTGTTTGCCAGTCATTTGGAGTAATTGTTGTTGAACCGGTTTAGGTCTGTATTTTGTCTATACTGATTCACCCCCCCCCTCTCAGTATCGGTTTGGTACTATTCGTTCATCATTGAGTTATCAGTAATATCTCTTGCCACAATGATTCCTTCTATAAATCTTGATGCTTGTGTTCTCTTGATGGCCCTTCCTAAGGCCTCTACCAAAAGAATAAAAAGGGAGAGACTGGGTAACCTTGTCTCAAACCTCTTGAAGCCCCCCAAAAAAATTTCAGGAAGCCATTTACAAAAATAGAATACATGGGACCCAAGATGCATTCAAAGATCTAGCTAATCCTTGTCTATTGAAACCAAAGGCATTCATTACCTTGTAAAGGAATCACCAATCAACCTTGTCATATGCTTTATGAATATCTAATTTAATCGATATTCTTTCTTCTCGAGTGTTCTAGAGAGAGTGAGTCACCTCTTGAGCTATTATGACCCCATCCAAAATTGATCTCCCTGGGATGAACTTCGTCTTATCTTTTGAGATGATATTGGGAAGAAGGGGTTTAAGTCTATTTGCCAAGGCTTTTGTTAGGATCTTATATTAGTATTACAGAGGGATATAGGCCTAAAATATTCCAATTATTAAGCATTCTCTTTTTTTGGAATGATAGCAATAAACGCATTGTTCACTTGTCTACGATTCCTACCAGAATTTCTTAGTACTTCTAAAGCATTTGCTAATTCCTCCCCAAGAAGACCCAACACTTCTAGAAGAAATCCACTAGAAATCCATCGAGCCCAAGAGCCTTATTTGGATGAAATTGTTTGAGGGCAGCTTCAATTTTTTCATATGAGAATCTGGCATTCGAGACTTTGTTTTATTCTTCACTAGGGTGTGTGCAAGAAGTTGAATCCACTTTTTGGCCAAAAAGTGGAAGTGTTTTCTCTAATTTTTCAGATTTTGCCACTTTTAACTTTAAAATTTGTAGCACTAAGAGATTGAATCTTGAAAAGAGTTAGTAATACAAAATGTAGCACTTGGAGTCTAGTTTTCAAATATGTATTTTATTTTAATACTCAAATAATAGAAATTGACTTTCAAAAGGGATTTCTAAAAACCACTATTAAAAAATGTTTGTTTCAAGACCATACCATATTGCATGTGTACGACCACCACTTTTTAACACAAATAAAAGTTTTTATTCAAACCCTTTTGGAAAAAGATTTGTGACACATTTAATATTGATGAGGATATCTTTTTATATTTTTTTTGAGTTTTTTTTATTAATTTTCTATTGGCCATATTTCTTGCTTGAAAAACCCCTTGTGTATGACCATTATAATTTGATCTAAAATTATTATTTTTTGAATCTTTTTATTTAATTGAAAATAATTCTTTGTAGATTGATGTCATATAGTTTTTTTTCAAAAAATGTAAAAACAAAAAAGTTATTAAATAAATAAGAAAACATAATATTTCAAGTTTATGGACCAAATCCAATACAAATTAATTAAAAAATAGAAAAAGTAATCAAATCTTTAAAAAAATACATATTTGGAATCTACACAACATAATCTCTAATGGGTTTTTATTTCATCTATAATTTTATAAAAATGGGCATCAAATATATGCTAGAAGATAGTAATTTGTTACTTACATAGTCCAACCTTGTAGGTCCAAGGCTTATGTTTGGGAATTATAGGCCTTAGCCGACTCGAATCTTGAGGCATATATTAGGGTATTTTTTTCCATGAAAATAATTTCACAAAACTGGGCCCTGTTATGAAACAAAACGGGTCCCCATTTTAATTAGGGCCCCAAAGCATAATATGGGGCCCCATTTTTTTTTAGGGTCGGTACTCGAAACCAAAATGGAGCCCTGTTTAGAAAATAATGAGGCCCCATCCCTAGCGGCAATGTTCCCAACATATGTACTTCCCCATAATTGTGACCCATCTTCTTGGACCCACCTAATAAATTAGCTTGGGGATCTGCTGTAGGAGATCATCTAGTTGAGGTGTTAACCATGAGCCATCCCAATTGTTTAGAAAATCTTGATAGCAACTAATAATATTATTCCTAATTTCTTCAGTAGCCTCAATTAAGGAACTTTCCACTTGCTCAAATTTATAAATTTTGTTAATCCCTCTTTTTTTCTTTATGACATTATGAAAATACTTGGTATTTTTATCCCCCACCTCCAACCAATTCTCTCTATATTTATTGAGGAGAGTTAGATCAAAGGATCTTAGATCAAAATTTATTAGATATAACCTCTCTACTTCTAAATTATATTTGTAATGGAGTCACCTTTGCACCTATCAAAATGCTGATAAAAAAATGACTTTTACATTAGCTTTTCGGGAGTCAAATGAATTCATTTAGAAGTTTTTTTTCAAAAGTATTTAGTCCTTATTATAAGCTTTCCAAGAAATATAATTTTTAATATATTTATGTTTTATTTCTTATGAATATAGGTTTTTCATTTTACATTTAAAAGGATTGTGTTTTACACGTGAAAAATTTGAAAAATAGAGAAAAAAATTATAAAAAATATCTTTTCCCTAGGTATTTATATCCTCATTTCAACACAAAAAGAAGAAGTTAATTCAAATGTATTCAATAATTTAAGTTATGCATTGGAAAATACACCTTTGTCTAACTTATAATTACTTTGTCTAACAAAATTAACTAAAATAAATATATGTAACAAAAAATTATGAAAAAACATCCATTCACTAGATATTGGTGTGACAATTCTATATTTCAAAAATTAGGATTTCCTTCTCACTATAAAAAATGTTATGCATTACCAAATAAATGTCACTTCTGAAAAATGTTGATTATTGTAACTAATGAGTTATTAAAAGTAACATAAAAATAGGAACAATTAATTTCTAATTATTTTAAAAAAAATATATTTAGAATCTATATGAAAAATCTCACAAATTAGTAGTTTACTTCATCTTCAAATTATTAATTCTTTAGTTGCTATAGGTTTTAGAAAGTAAAGATCTGATGCAAAATGTTGATTTCAGTGTCAAGTTTGGCAAAAAAGTGTAACCTAGTATTATGGGATCACTCACTAAGGAATTTAGCATCCTTATACCACATATTTTCAAATTTGAATGAATTTCTCTCAGGTTTCTCATCCCCTATAATAGTGAGCTTGATCAGATAGTGATCTAATCTCGAAAATGGGAGTATGTTGCCTTCTAATATGAAAGGAAAGGTTGTAAGATCCCCCCCAAAAAAGAACCTATCCAGCTTAATAATGTTGTTGAAACTTGCATGTCTGTTTTTCTAAGTAAAGACATTATCTCCAAGATTAGTCTCTAGCAAATTCTTTTTGATTACCTACTCACTGAAGTCCTTCTAAGACTATCCTAGTCTGGATAATATCCCTCTCTTATCCTCTATGAAGTATTGCATTAAAATATCCTTCGATAATAACATGTGGATGAGAATGTGTGTTCAAGAAGTTATCCAATTCAACCCAAAGCCCCTTCTTATTAATGCAGGCTATAGGTCCATAGACATTGATCAAAAGAAAGTGTAGTTTGATTTCAAGCTACTAACCTTGCTACCAATACAATTACTGCTAGCCCCTAATAGTTCAAATTTAGCTATGGTCGGGCTCCAAATGACAGCCAAACCTCCTGCTGCCCCATCTGATAGTACTTCTTCTAATTTTGAGTTCTTAAAACTTCTAATGAATGCTACCATCTCACCTGAATTGAGTTTTGTCACTTTTAGAAAAATCACTTCAGTCTTGGTTAGGCCAACCATATGCTTGACCAAGCACTTTTTGTTAGGGGTGTTAAGGCCCATCACATTCCATAAATGGAGATTTATGGCTCCTTGGGAAGGGGCCCTCCCTTCCCTGCCTCCATAATTGTAATTTTAAGTTGTCCATCTGCTTCTCCATCCTTGATTCTAAGCTCATTAAAAGAGTTCCTTCTAACTTTCTTGACTGATTCTCTCCCAAAGTTTGGCTTTTCCTTAATAGCCAGGGTTTACATGATACCCAACTTCTCCTGATCCAAAGATTTCAACTTATTGTCTAAAAACTTGAGATATCATTCTCCCGGTTTTCAATCTCCCCTTCTTCTAATAATTCTTGAAGAAAGGCTTGATTTTTTTTCCCAAATCTAGAGGAAGCTCTACACCAACTTTAGAAGTGAAGGCATCTACCCTTGTGATCCCCAAAAGACCATTAGTCAACTCTAACTTCAACTAAGCCTTATCTTCCAAATTCCTCTACTTGGTATCCCTAGTTTCTACCTAACTCAACCTCATAGATTCACTCTCTAATGGAGGAAAATCTATCTCTTCCCCATCCTTAACTAAGTTTGCCTATTCGTGAGGGTTTATTGAATTTTTACATATACGTTGGTGTTGGGATCTTCTTGCTTGGGAGATAGCATGGCACTTGCCACCTCAAGTAGTTGTTGATTATTAATTTATTTGAGCATGTTTGCATCCTTCAACAAATATGCTAGCTCTTTCTCATCCCTTTCAATACCTTCCTTGTGAGAATGAAGACTCACCTCCCTATTAGGGATCACCAACTCCAAATATTGATTGGGGCTCTGAATGACCGATTCTTGTGGCCTTGAGGATGTTTTACTTTTGCAGTTTGTTTGTAATCTTTTGATTGACAAGATCCATTTTCTTCTCATCCCTTTTGATGGTAGGTTCATTGTTTAAGCTATTTGTTTGGAAGCCTCCTAAACTACTTGCTTGGAATTTTTCCCTCAAAAGGAATTGACTAGGTTGCCTACCTTCCAGTACTCTTACATTTTGGATCCATCTTCCCCAATCTGATAGAATTTCCAGTTCCTTGTATACCCTTAAATTAGTATCCACTTTCGCATACATATTTTCTATATCCCTTATCTTGCCATTGAGAAAATCCTCTTTGAGCCCTAGGAATGAACCTAGCACATTTCCTATTCTAGTGAGAACTTCCTCACTCCAAAATTATGCAGGTAGACCTACCAAACTTAATTACATTGGTAATGTTTTAAAATTATTATTTTTGGATCAAAGTTTGGAGTCCAATTTATCCTATGAAAGCTAGATCCCTTAAAAAAAATTGGTCTGCCATATAGAATCTCATACTTCAAATTTTGATTTATACATTCTAATAGAAAGAAATCATTTAGGAGAGGTCAAATAACTATCTTTCCATGATATGAATCCCTCCACCAATCCATTATCTCCTTATCGATTCCTCCAGCGCCACACCATTTAATCAATAACACCATATCCTTCAACAGATTAGTAGTTGGGGTTATAAGCTTTGACGACATCATAAAAAGATTGCCACCAGGGCTTTTCATTGCCTTGACACCACGTGTAATGACCCGTCAGGAACCCCAAAGGAAAACCCACAACAAGGGTGAAACAATTTTTTTTTTTTTTTTTAGGTATAAACATAATAGGTGCATAACACACAACATGCATGATAACACAAGCAGAAGACTTACACCAAAATTCCTTAAGGGTTACCAATGAAGAATAAAACCAAAAGACAAATTTCACAATTAAGGTTAATCCAATAACCATCGTTAACTTAATTATCACAAGAAGCCATAAGAAATATAGATTACACCATTGAAAGATTGAAAGGATACAATATAATTCTCTCTTCAATAAGCATTTACACATATCATAAAGGAACTAATAAAAACATCCCAAGCATAGGATTATATTGCTCTTCCAATACATAGCTTCTCAATATACATATAGAGATACAACTTAACCAATTACAAGGTTACAAAAGATCATGATACAATGAACACATAGGTCTCCAAATAACAATAATCTCCAAACATGAGATAAGCATGAGCCACGATCCACAGAACACTTGCGACGCCAATCCTAACATGAAGGTACGAAAAAGTACATCCGATGGGAAGGGGCACTACCACCCGACCATGTAATTCCCAAAATAGAATCACCCCATCATGCTAGGAGATAGCTAAGGACCCTCAAGCAAGCAAAAGCATGACATGGTCAATAAAATAATACGACTCCATGACAACACAAAGAGACTCCACAATAATCTAGGTGACTCAACATCACAAATACATAAGTGAACCTAAAGAGAGAGTGCAATCACATAGCTTAAGATGGATACCATGGTACAACCTCCATAGGTCCTGACTCACTGACTTGGTAACCTCTCCTGAATCTTCGATTCCAACTAAATCTCATGTGGACCCTACCAGCCCTTCGCGAAGACAAGGTGGTCGGTTTGCCATTCCAAGTCTTCTCACTACATTATGAGCCTCAATACAAGCATTCACCTATGCGCGAGGTACAATATATTTATTAATGTTTGAGAACTACCCACCTAATCAAGTAATTAGATTATCACTTATTATTTGACTTTCGCTGGTTCGTAATGCCTACCACTTTGGGTGCAACCCCCAAGTGAAAGCCACTCTCTCAAAGGACACTACATGGTTAAGACAACAAAGTCATCATATATCACTTGGTCAAAGGTACTAAATACGCCACCATAGGATGACTGAACCACAAACCAAACATCACAGAATATAACTCTTGCAAGGAAAACTAATTTTACTAAGTCTATATTTAGACAATCTTTGAGAACATCAACATCATAAGCACTTGCAACATCATTGATTGAAAATGAAATAAAACACTCTTTTACCATTCAATTTCCAAAGCAATATTCCATCAAGGATAAAATTCACATCAAATACTCAACTGAATAAAAAATATGAATTCCCAACAAGCATTTAATTCATTTATAGAATATATCCAAATTAACCAATTTGAATTCCTAATTCATGCCTTGATTTCCATTGATAAATTTATTAAACTACATAGTAAAAATCACATGAAAAATCACCATTTCATTTAACACTAAAACCACTTTAAAATATATATCATTTTATAAAAATTAACTTCATTGCATAAACCAGTTTGTACCAAGAAGGGTACAAGGTCAAGCGGTGGCCAGGGTCGACCTGCAGTAGTATTGCTACCGAGACAACAGACACTACCTGCTGGTAGTACCGCTACCACTGGTAAGGGGCCTACTGACCGATGGCACTGCTGCCAACCAGTTGCAGGCATTACCGTTCGGTAGCACTGCTACCGATTGATAGCACTCCTACTGATCGGTAGTGTTGCTACCATCGGTAGCAACCACTACCACTGGTAGCACTACTACTGATCGATAGCATTCCTACCGACCAGTAGTACTGCTACCAAATGGTAACAATCCTATCGACCAGTAGTATTGCTACCGCATAGTAGTACTGCCGATTGGTAGTATTGCTACCACATAGTAGTACTGCCGATCAGTAGTACTGCTACCTGCAGGCAGCAGACACTACCAATCTGGGTGGTGGGACTAGCCTGCCATGGGGTAAGGTAAAGTCCCAAAATAAAAAAAATCCAAAAACACATGCTTCCAAAGCATTCTAAAACCAATAAGCCACAAAATCGTTTAACACAAGAAACAATTCATTTCTAGATTATTTCACGGCACACACACAATGCCAAATCTAAAATTCAAAGGGATATTTACTAGCAAGGTAAATGATGAAATAAAACACACTGGAAGCAATAGCTAACCAATTCTGGGCAAATAGATACTAGGCTGCTCACAACAAGCTAAATCTAATTCATTATATTCCAAAAAGAAGAGAAATCTAGCAAGTTGATTTTCAAGAACACACAACATACAACAAATAGAGAAATGAGCCATATCTTTCCTAAAAGCAACCATATGATTTAAGGTTCACAAAACCAACAACCACAGACATTCTTTCTTTCATTCCTGTCATTCCACAAGAATCTACAAGGAATTTTGCATATTTTCAACACACAGGAAGCAACTAAAAAATTCAAATTTAAATTGAAAACAAGAAGAGATTATCCAACCTTGAAGCAAACTAGCAACCAAAATGAAGGAAGAATCCCAATCCTTGCAAACCAATTCGAATTCCAGCTCCTCCTTCTAGAATGATTTACCAATTTTCTCTCCAAAATTTTGCCTCCTTACTCCCATGAATCTTCAGGCATATATGGAAAAATAATTTTTTTAACCTAGACTTTCGAGGTTGAAAGTTATTTCATCTAATCAGATTTAAATATTTTTAAAACTTAAAAAGCAATCAGATTTACTTTTATCCAAAAACATTTATTTTTCAACAATTAAAATGAAAAAGTTAAATGGAAAGGTAAAAAGAAAAGCTTTTTATTTTATTTTCTATTTTCCAAAATACTTTCTTTCAACATAAGCATAAATCATTTAAGGTCCACAATATATATTAATGCAACTTTACACAATGAAATAAGCCATTTAACCATTTTATCTAGCAAATCATTAATTTAATTAAATAAATAATCTCAGAGCATAATAATTAACTAATTACACCCACATAAGATAGCATCTTCTACTTAATTTAAATAACCATACAGATGAACGAAGGAACGCAAAACAAAGAATGATCAAATGATGACTCACAAATGACCAAACCAAAGCACTATGACTTGCATACCAGCCAGACGGGAAAGACAACCGACTGACAACACTCACACGAGTGTGATTGCGGGTCAAGTTAGGGTACAACAACTATCTCCTCCACTCCCATCGAACATATAAGGCACTCTCAGACCTGTGAAACCAGGTGGAGTCGATACCCTGTACCTACCCGGTACTTGTACCTGCAATGTCCTGCACCAAAGAACCACACGTGCATATAGACAAATATATATATATATATATATACACAAACACGTCACACACAATGATGAAGGAGAGTCGTGACATTCCCTGTCTCACCGGAGTGAGTGAAGGAAAATCATCTTCTCGCATCCCATACACATGGAAACACACAACATATAAATATTGCATCACACATATAAAGTAAATGTGTCAGTCCATGATAATGATCCATAAAATAACATTAACCATAAGCACTGAGATACTGCATAAGATCATACACCACAAATCTAGATAAAGCATGAAATGACATCTCATAATATCTAAATCAATATACAATAATGTTCCACTGCAGTCAATCAAAAACATACAAAAAGAGTCTGATCAAGGAGGGGTACTACACCACGTTTTGATCGATTTTCCCTTTTGGGGAAAACCCTCCAATTTTCCCTTCCTTTGTCATACCTTATCCCCAAATTCTGATTTTGTTTCCTGTTCAACTTCCTCTAAGAGTTAGATCCTCTCTAGGCCCTCTTAATTGTATAGGAGAAGGCCCTGGGGTGACCACTCATTGAATCCTTCTTTTTTCCATCCTTACTTCCATTAGGGAGAGGATTTAAGTGTTTTTGATTCTCTATGTTGCATTCCATCCACCCATGCCAAGGGAAATCCTATTTGCTCCAGAGATGTGTTGGAAGTATGTATTGTTGTGGTTGTCATTGATGTCAAATTTGTTGTTTCGGATTGGTGTTGGTCCAGAATGTATTTGGTGTAGAGATATCTTGCTATGTTGGTGATGCAGTTGTTTTATTGGTTGTTCTAGAAGCGTTCAAGTTCGAAAAGTGTTTCTAATTGTGTTTGTTACTATTATCTTCTTTGGATATAGTTTTGGTATTGTGGATATGATAGTTTTATGGTCCAAAAATATCGTTGTGTTCTCTAGGTGTTGCAACATTATTCATAGCTGGTTGTGATATTCTATGTTAAAGATCTACCCTTAGGTTTGGATATGATTTGTGGAAGATTGTTTGATGTGTTATGAGGTCTCATCGTAGTGTGTGGAGATCCGAATCAGAGTCATGTGCATTGGAGGATATGTTTTGACCATTAATTACCTATATGGATGCTTAGCATGTTGATACGTTGTTTGTTACGTTTCAATGAATGTGGATGAATGAATTGACCTTTGGAAGATGTGTTTTGGTCCTATATTTCTCCTAGAGTGGATCAATTTGTGTTTGTTTGGTCCAGAAGATTTATTTTGGTTCAGGATGACTTGGTTCAAGATTTGATGATCTATCTTGTATAAAAGGATGAATGTGATTGAGTTGAGTGAGTGATGAGGTGTGGAGTGTAAATGTGTGATGTGAAGATAGCTAGTGAGGTTCGGTGAAGAGCGGAGAAGAAGAGTTGTGTTCGAATGATATTAAAGTTGTGCTACGATTGTGACAAAGATATGAGACAGAGTGTTGGCAGTTGTGTGTGCTGATGTTGGTCACTTGATGTAGAGTTCAAGGATAGCTTCATGATCAGGAGATCCTTCTTTTCATATCTTTTGTATCTTAGCTTCAATTTTACATGTCCTCTTTTGTATCTTTTGTATCATAGCTAAGAGAGAACAAGAGAACCCAAACCAAAAGAAGATGCAACTCGATGTGAGTTGACATCAGAGAGAGTATGTGTCCTTGATATTGTCATCATGATCAAGGAGAAATTCAACAAACAAATGAAAAATATGATAAAATGATATCTTTCTCATCAAGAGAACAAGAATGAACATGCTGAAGAGAATTTGAGGGGGCATTCAAAGAACCCAAGATCTCTATCAAACTAGTAGTTGGATGTGATGAAGGTACAAAAATTATTTCGGTAGGTGGAGGAGCAACTTGATATTTTGATGCACTCCCAAGAAAGAGTTGAAAAGAATTATGTGAGAAATGAGGACACAATTGATGCCCATATTGGTTGCTCCCACAATACCTGCATCTACAACCCTTATACATATACATGATTCACTCCTTAAGATATCTCCTAAATAGTACAAAAATAGAAAGAAGCCTTCAATACAATGAATATTCCACTCTAAAAACAACCATAATCTCCAGTGCCTGCAAATAAAGATGTATAGCTTCTTCTTCCTAGCAACTTCATTTTGATACAATGTGAAATTTCACAGTTGTAGCTGCACAACATAGGATAGATCTAGCTAGAAGAAAAAATAAAACTTGTAGATTCAATGCACATAAGAAAAACAAAAGAGTAGATAAGAAATGAAATTGTATTAACCATTGTATTATTTACATTATGCAAATTCAAATTTATACAAATAATATCCACCAGATGATCAGAGAATTTACAGTGAAACAAAGGCATAACAACCACATTATACAAAGCTTATGGTGAAAGAGATGGAGAAAACAAGATTAACTTGTTGTTTAAACTTCACTTAGTTGGGCTTATGCAAATATCATACGAATATAAGTGATGACCGTAAATCATGAGGAAGACTCCAAGAAACTGGTATTGCATGATATACACTGCTAACATTTTTGAGCTCATTTTCTTCTTCTACAAGGATCTTTGCCACCCTAAAATTGGGCTCTAACCCTACTTCTCTTAACCATGTTTCGAATAGGAGAATGTCTTTGCATATACATTCGTTGGGAATTCATGGGACTAGTGTTGAAAATCTCAAGTGAACAAAAACTGTTGAAATGATGTCGAGATCCATGAATATTGGGGATTATTGTTTTCAGATAATACTATTTCTATAAGCCAAAAACTAAGGTTCATATATGGGATTCTTAATAGTATTTCATGGGGATTTCTCCTCTTCCTTGGAGTCAAAGTCATAACTGCTCATTATCTTAGACAATTTGAATCTCAAAAATCTATCTTGGTTTTACATTTATGCAGGACTACAAACGATAGGATATAGCATTGGAATAATAGGATGGGCCATTGGACTAAGGCCTGGCAAAATTACCCAAGGAGTTTCACATAATTTCCATTGTAACCTTGGGATTGTAATATTCACATTGTGCACTCTCCAAATATATGCTCTCCTCTTCCGTCCAAAGAATATCCACAAGCTCAGAAAATATTGAATACCATACCACCATCTTGCTAGGTATGCATGCGTTAAGTATTGCGAATGTAATTGAGGGGATTAATCTCGTGGGTTTTTCAATCATTAAGCTTCTCTATAGCTTGGTCATTTCATCTCTTATAGGTTAGTTTTGGTAAAAAAATTTGTGATCTAGTTTAGTTTTGCTAATTATTTTTGCTATCTATTCAACAGTAGATTTAGTGCCAGTAAATTGCTAAAAGACTAGCATTGGGGTGACTCTATAATATAAATGAGCAGCTCATGGACAGAATAGGTATGTGGAGAAACTTCGTTGAAATCTAAATTAGTAGTTTTTAAAGATTATTGTCTTCTGATTCTTTATGTCCTTGTACATTTATTTATTTTGCCTCTCAATGCTAAGGTAGTTTAAGGAAGCTATTTACTATCATAATTTGTCATTGTTCTCATGTGGATCATCTTATAAAGCTTATAATTGTGTTATAGCCTCCTATGCTGTTTTCACATCATCAAAAGAAATGCAGTCCATTATTAACTGTGAGGATAACTATAGAATTTAAGAATGGTTACCCTTAGTTATTGAAAGAATCCTACTACAAATTGATTTGAATTGTGACTTTAATGTTTAGTTGATAGCTACACCTGTGTAAACTTTTAATGGGGAGACGATAATGAAAAAGACTTATTTGATATTGAGAAATGTTTATGGTGAGATCATGTTTGTGCAGCAAGCTAAATTGCTTTGTTTCAGCGTTGAATTAAGTTTTATTGACATTTAATCTTTAATAAAGATTCCAAAATTCATAAAAACATAAGGTCAGCAACAAGGTTTGAGAAGGCAAATTTGTACTTTAAACATTATAGACATTTGAATAGGCGTCTCATAACTTACAGAGACATTTTGTACATGAATTTTGTTTTAAAAGCTGCTCATGGATTTTTCTTGCTGTTTTGAATCTATTTGGTGCAAGTCACAATGTGAAATTCTTTGTCATCATCTTTTTCATCTATGGAGTCTAGAGATTCTAGATGCCTTCAATCGATTCTTCATTAAAGGTATCAAAGTTACCAACTTACTAGTGTTAGAAAGTAAATTAATTGTAGCTGATCAAGTGTCGGTACAGACTAAGGGAAGCTTCTAGACATCCATATCTTTCACATGCAGCTGTTCCAGAGCCTTCTTTCACCTGCCCACCATTAATGCTGCATCTAACTTCTGTCTACAGTTGACAGAACATTTAATGTGTTTTTGCCTATAAATTGATTGAATCGGAATGCTATCTCAGAACCCATTTATGGGTTTCTCTCCTGTCTCTTCTCCTCTGTATTTCTGTGTCTATTTCTATTTTTATCATGGTATCAGAGCCGATGGTTTATGAGCTGCTTGGAGCCAGAAGAACTTGAAGCCGATGAAGGAAGAAGTAGAAGCTGTCTCCTTGGAAGGAGAAGATCTCAGCATTTACAAAGCCTGCAGATCGCTGGCTTATGATATGTGGATATTCTGCCACTGCCAAGGAGGAAGGTTTAAAGCCATAAAAGCTTGAAGTGATCATTGAGTCGCTGCCCAAAGGGGAAAGAACAGAGGCTAAAGTAGTTCTTGCAGTCGCCTTGTTGAAGGATAGCCGTGTGAAGGCCGGTGTAGAAGTGTGCAGGCAGACAAATAATTGTGTAAAGGAAAGATCACTGTAGAGAAGAGGAGATCATTGCTACAGAAAAGGATAAGGAAGAGATCGTTGGATCGTTATTGTGTGAGGAAGCTGTAGTATTAGAGATCGCTGCAACCAGCGGTGGAAGTTGTGTGCAAAGTGAAAGCCAATCATTGGAGAAGTGGAAAAGTGTGGCAAGTATGTGAAAGTCACACTTGGAGCTTGTAGGTGTGATGATTTGTGCATCAATAAAGCATTGTTGTGATCCCCAAGTATTGTACTATGTTTGTGAATGGGCATAGTTGATGCGTTTGTTTCTTTTTGGAAAAGTATTTTAAGGCAACACAGAAGTGTGTATTCTAACTAAGTTTGTGTAAGGGGTGCATGATCGGTGGTACTCAAGGTATCGAAAGTGTTTGGTTTAATATATTGATGAACCATGTATCTGAAAAGCATTCCTATAGAATTGGCAAGCATAGTGGCTGGTTACTTATGTGTCTCGGTAGATGGTTTTCTTTTTATATGGACTCAATCATTTTAGGAAAAAAATCTGCAGTGATGAAAGTTTCCCCATTGTGATGGTCATTGGAACCATGTTAGTGCTGAGTCTCTTGTGATGGTTTGTGGTAAGCCAAAACCACTTGTTTGGGTTAAAAAACCCAAAGTAATATGAAATTCAAAGTGATTGTATCAGTTGGGGAAAACCCAAATGGTTATGGGTAAACCGGCTAAAAACCCAAAAGTTATTGTAAAAGAGAAGTTTGTAGCGAATCGGTTAAGAGTAAACTGTGAAAACCCAAGTGATTAGGGGAAACACAATTTGTTGTAAATGAGTACCTAAAAGGCTTAAGGCCAGAACCAATCCTCTTGAGTTTATGGGGGGATATCAAAAACAATTAGACAATTAATTTATGGGGGATGTTAGTAGGTAAATTAATTGTAGCTGATCAAGTGTTGGTACAGACCAAGGGAAGCTTCTAGACATCCATATCTTTCACGTGCAGCTGTTCCAGAGCCTTTTTTCACCTGCCCACCATTAATGCTGCAGCTAACTTCTGTCTACAGTCGACAGAACATTTAATGTGTTTTTGCCTATAAATTGATTGAATCGAAATGCTATCTCAGAACCCATTTATGGGTTTCTCTCCTGTCTCTTCTCCTCTGTATTTCTGTGTCTATTTCTATTTTTATCAACTAGATTCAGCATATATGCACATCTGACCGACACTAGATTCACTCCATGTGTTCTAAATACAACAATTTTAACGCTTCTTTGAATTCCACTCCTAGATTAGCATTAACAACTAAGATGCATTTCCTGTAGCATTCAAACAGTTCGAATGTTTTTGTTTTATCAATCACACCAACTAGCAACCATTGGCAAACGTTACTGCTACATGCCACAAACATTAGCAAAATATACTGCTACAATATTAACATTGGACATGCCACAAACATTAGCAAACAAAGATACACTGCTGATCTTCATCAGAAATCAGCATAGGAGCACTCAGACAAAGGAATCCCCAAGGAAAAGTATAGAGGTGGGAAACTGGTAGCATTAACTTATTTAACAAACCATCTACTCTTGCACTTTCCAACATTGATACTTCAAAGAGTACATTTGAAAGAATCTCTACAAGCGACAAACATTAGCAAACAGATTAGCATTCTCACTGCCCCTACTAGAGTAGCATGCTTATCCCACGTTATTAAGTTCTCTGCTACTATAACCAGTTTGTTCACCAACCCCAGGATGGTCAATTCTGTTGCAGATATACTCATGTCACAAGTAAATACAAAAAATGGTATTAATAATCCAAACAAATGGGATAGCCCAATTGGGAGTGAGACTTCTACAGAACAGATTCCCGAACTCAGTGAACTAACATGTACATGTGCCTTTGATGGCTTGCTCAAATGGAAAAATAAAGAATGCGTCCAAATTATTATACAATACAAAGTCTCAAGTGTTCAGCCCAATTGTCATGGCTACATTCTTGATATAGACAAAATCTATTAACATACTTATCAAGTAGGCTAATGCCCAGCTATAGAACAAATCTCTTTTCTACTGCTACAGCTCTTATTTTTTAATGAGATCCATGTTGTCTCTACAAACAAGAAGGAATAAACAATTATATTGAACCATGAGGTTATGAGCGACGCATGCAAGGCCACCTACCTTCCCACGACGGTTGAGTCGAACGAAGGATCAGTATCTAAAGCGCTGAGAAAAGCTTTTCTATCAGCCACTGTTCTGTGATTTACTTGAGGGAAAGGCTTGTCTGGAATTGCAGGAATGATAGCCTCTCCCTCCAACATCTTCAATGCTTCTGCCATACTTGGTCTGAATGCCACCGTAACGTGTGAACACAAAATGCCCACTAAAACAAATCTCTCCATTGTACTCACTTCTCCACTCTCAAGCATTCTGCAATCTACAACTTCAACTACCTTATTCGTTTTCCGAAGCTTCCATGCCCAATCAGTAATAAGGTATTCAGACGAACACGCCACAGAAGTGTCCAGAGCCTTTCTGCCGCTCATGATTTCCAACAACAGAACTCCAAAGCTATAAACATCACTACGATCTGTAAAAATTCCATAGAGAGCATACTCGGGCGCCAAATACCCATGTGTACCAGCTATTTTTGACATGAGGTACGGTTCCCCTTCAGTTGTCATCCTCGCCAGCCCAAAATCCGCAACGCAGGCATTGATGTCATCATCCAGCAAAATGTTCTTGGCCTTGATATCTCTGTGATAAATCGGAGGTCGAATGCCCGAATGCAGATAACACAACCCATTAGCAGTGCCGATTATTATGTTCTTCCTCTGCTCCCATGTCAATGCTCTCCCATTTCCAAAAATGTGTTGATCGAGGCTGCCATTAGCCAGGTAATCGTAAACAAGAAATCGCTGGCACCCATCTTTGTCATCACTGGCAACACCGAATCCTCGCAGAGCCACCAAATTTGGGTGTTGAAATCTGCTGATGATCTCCACCTCGTTCAAGAAATCTGAGTCTTCATCGACAGAACACTTCTTCATTCTCTTCACAGCAATCATCTGACCGTCTGGAAGTTTTCCCTTGTACACCATTCCAAAACTCCCCTGCCCAATTAAATTGGCACAACTGAAATTGTTCGTTGCCTCCTTGATTTGCCGTACATTGAACCACAATGTACCCATGTTGGGTTTCACTGCGTTACTCAAAATGCTTCTGTTAATTCTCACAAAACGCCTGTGCTTGTCGCCCAACTTCGTCCTTGCCCACCTCCAGTAACTGATTCCTATGCTGCAGAGCAAGATTACAGCTATGGCGGTGCCCACACAACTATATAAAACCATCTCAAAATGAGCTCTGGGCTTCTTGGGTAAAAATGGAAGGCTGAGAATACAGCTGGCGGTTTTTCTGTTCTTGGGTCCAAATTCATTGGCTACGCCAACAGCATAGAGAATATCGAGAGAGTTACATTGCAGATTTGTTCCAGCTCCAACGTTTTTAATTCTGCCTAATAATCTTTTCAATACAGCTTTTCTGCTGTTATGACATACATGGCAAGAAGTGGACACAGACAGATCTCCTCTGCAAGCTGAATCCAATGGAGTCGGTCCCAGCTTCTCCATCCAGTCTTTTTTGGTTTGTATGCCGCCGCAAAGATGAGGGCTTGATACAAATTCTGATATATCACTGAAACAGAGTGAGACCAAATTTGATTGAAGACCCATGGAGCTGATCTGTTGCTGAAATCCATTGAGGCATGCAATGGCAGAGCCATTGTCGGGGAGTAAAAAGATGGATTCGTCTCGGAGGAACTGAGCAAGGCCTACACCCAACACACTTCTCAATGTATTAGTACACATTTTCAGGTCTTCTGAGTTTTGAATTGAGTGACAGCTTGATGGGTTCCATGCATTCGAGTAACGTAGTCAAGATTCATCGGACATTCTGGTTCTGCATTAACGAGGACCAAAACCAATACCGCCATCACCATGAACACCTCCATTTTCAATGACATTTTTCACAGAGAATGTTTGTAAAATATAGAAGGGAGCAATATCGGGTTGCTACAACTCTTAATTGAGCACGAATGCCCTTTTATGTTTTTATTCTTGAGGAGTTTCGTATGGATGCTCAGATTTGTCCCTGACTTTGTTTCGAGTTGGGCATCGCAATTAAAAAGGAGATGCTGTCATTGCAAAATGTTGGAATATTCAGCTTGTAAGCAAAAGTGTTCTTCCCTTCGCTTATTGAATTTGGATTATCCAGTCTGCTAAATTACAGAGAAGGAATCTGACGGATTTGATACGGCCTTTGGACTATTACAGAAAGAGGGAAGCTTACGTATTTTCCATTGACTGAATTTGGAAGCTTAGATAAATTGTGAACCAGCCAAGGACATATATGGATATTCGCCTCGTAAGAAAAAGCATTCTTCTCTTTTCAAGCTTGATGTTGACCATATTAATGAAAGTCGACCAAATTATTGTGGGACTCTGATGGAATGGAAACGGCCTTCGGATTATTACAGAAAGGGGAAGCTTACGTAGTTTCCATTGACTGATTTTGGAAGCCGAGGTCAATTGTAATCTAGCCATGCCTTCCTCCACTAAGGACATATATGGAATATCTTGAACTTTTATTTCACTGTGCAAGGAAAGAAAAAACACAATTACTTTGGATAAAGGCTTGATAGGGAAATGCATTATTAATTGGATATGATTTTTTTTAATAAAATGTAAATGTATAATTTGGTTTGAAAGGAGATTAATAATTATGATGGAAAGTTGTTATTTAAAATATAATGTGTATCAAAAAAAATGTGATGAATGTCTTGTGAATTTAAAGAGTATAAATGAATATTGATCACTTTCATTTTGGTAAATTTGATTGATAATTTGTTTATTTAGTTTTTCTTTGTGGATTTGATTTTGATGATTGTTGGTTTCATTTTCTGGTTTGACTAGTTTTTAAAGAAATCACAACTTTTGAGTTGGCATGCATCATGTGTGAAATTCCTCTATTATATTACGTTGTTTGACTCAATAGTTAAAATATTCACATTGTTTATTCTTTGTTGTGTATATCTCTAATCATCCTCAAATATTAAATCACTTGTCAAGCTATGGTCATTAATCTATATTCATAGTCACAAGGTCTTAGTATTTAAATTTGTTCTTCTTAAGTTTTTGTGAATCTTCTGCATCAAGTTGTTATAGCTTGTCCATATTGTAATTTGTGCTAGAACAATGTGACACTTTATCAGGTTTTTGATGGAGGCAATATAGGTTTTGACAAAGTATATTGGTGAACTTTTAAGCATAAGTTACTCCAAGGAATTCAACATGTGTTTTTTGATTATTTTACAATGATCATGCTTCTAGTGAGGTTTAGTTTGATTTGTAGCATGTTTTGTTTCTTTTCTAACAAATTAAAGCTATTAGTGCTCAATCAACCAAGTGATTATATTTTTGTTCTCTCATAACATTCAATCATGAATTACAAATGCGCAAAAATATAATCACTTGGTTGATTGAAAAACAAAAATTGGGGATGACCCCACAATGTAGTGGTTAGCTGTGAGCCTCCTATGTGGGAGATCTTGGGTTCAAGTCTACTCGACTGGTTCTTGGCTTAAGTGAAAAGCTAAAAAATACCGCTTTAGCTATGACTTATCAAAAAAACAAAACATAAATCAAGCTTTCATGGCTATACCAAGCAAAGGTGAATCATTAGAGAGTGTAGAGTTTTGTTGGCTGTTTGTTTTCCCCTATGCTTGTTTGTAAATTTTTTTGCATCTTACCTAATGGATCCAAAATACCCCCGTAGGTACATGAATATACAGAAAAGATAAAAAAAAGTTATCAATTATTCTATTTTCTCATACTTCTATATATTGTGTCTTGGCACTTACACTTTTGGAGATGGTGCAAAGTGTTGGGACATGTAGATTTATTTCATGTTGACATAATTTTTTTATTTGTTTTCATATGACATTCTTCCTTTGTGCTTATAGTTTCACTGTATCTTGAAAATGGTGAAAATTCATGGGCCCTAATTATTACATGATATAGATGATTATCATTCATTTATACTGACCTTAGGTATTTGGATCCATTACTATTTTTTTAGGTCATGTTGTAGTTTCCATGTGGATGATGTCATTTCATGAGCGCATGTCTACTTATGTTTTTCATGCTACAACATCCTGCTTGATGATTCCCTAGTAAACAGTTTTTCTCATTTTATTTTTGTCTCTCAAATTATTTTACACTCCTTGAGTCATGCATTTATTTTAAGGTGGGGCTATCATAAAACTCGATCATACTAAATTATTTAAAATAAGAAATTTTTATAATTATTTGACAACATATGAACCACCTAACATAGAACAACTTGCTTGAGTATCTTTTTTCATACATTCTGGTGGAAATATGAAAAATCCTAGCTTTTAGGCCTCCTAGGACTCTTAAGTAATGATGCAAAGCTTAAACCGTAAATCCTAAGTCTTACATCCTTTTAAGCTTGCACCCTAAAACCCTAAACCCTAGTGCTTATAATTTCAAGTTGATTAGCTATTGTCGGTAGCAAGCTCTTAAGTCACATCTTGAAGGGTTTAAGTCTATATTTCCACCAACCCTATGTCCTAGCAACTAGTTGATTCTAGTGCTCTTCATTTTTTCTAGTTTTAGTGATTAATATTTCCTAAGTCTTCACCTAACATGTGTTTTCTAGTTCAAGGCAAATCAATGGTCCATACCTAACAAGATTAATGTACATGAATATTTCAATATACTAGAAAGCTATAAAAGATCACATTCCTAGATTGTAAATATTGCTAGTAAGGACTACGATTTTATTTGGTGAACTATTTGAAGATACATGAAAATAATTGATTACAAATCATTTAATGTTATTATTCTTGTTGCTTGTTGGTGGTGCATAGGCAACTTATGAAATGCTCATGAAAGTATATCAAGAAATGGATAATCTTCAAAAAGTAGAATCACATTTGAACACATGGTCAACAATGTCATACCTTGTACCGCAAATCATTTTGTTATAATTGCTATTTTTCTATATTCAAGTTTATATGAAAGACCAAAAGAAATAGTTGACCTAATGAATGAGAGGTAGATCTCTCTTAATCAAGAGAGCTGACTTGTTGAAATTAATACTTATAGTTACAAAAGAAAGTTATATATAAAGTTAGATATAGAATGAAATTTGGTGCAACTTAGGTAAAGGGAAGGACCATCAACACCTCCATTTTCCTGTACATTTCAAAATAGAGAAAATGTCGATAATAAATTATAGAAGGTAGCAATATAAAGCTACTAAAACTCGTACCTAAACCCTAATACCTTGTTTTTATTCTTTAGCAGTTTCGTCATGGATGCTCAGATTAATCCTTGACTTTGTTCCCAATTAAAAAGGAGAAGCTATCGTTCCAAACTATTGGAATATTGGCCTTGTAAGAAAAAGCGTTCTTCCCTTGGAATGTAGACCATATTAATGAATGATAGTCTCCTAAATTATAGAGGGAATCTACCGGTTGAGGGAAGCTTACGCAGTTTCCATTGACTGATTTTGGAAGCTGAGGTCAATTGTAAACCAAGACGTGCCTTCCTCCACCAAGGACAAATATGGAATATCTCAAATTTTTATTTCACTATGCAAGGAAAAAAAAAACAGTAACTTTGGATTAAAACTTAGAATTAATAAAATGTAAATGTATAATTTTGTTTGAAAGGAGGTTAATAATTATGATGGATGATTTCTATCTAAAATATTATGTGAATCTAAGAAAAAGAAAAGATGATTATGTTTTATGGATTCAAAGAGTGTATGTGAATATTGGTCATCGTAAAATCAATTCAAGATTTGTTTATTTAGTTTTTGTAAGTGGATTTGATTTTGATTATTGTTGTCCTCATTTTTATCTCATTAATTTTTAAATTGTTTACAAATGTTGGATTGTCATGCATCATGCATCAAATTCCTCTACCATATTAGCTTGTTCGACATAGAAATGTTAAAATGTTCACATTGTTTAGTCTTAGTTGCATATATCTCTAATCATTCTCAAATATTATTAGTATTCACTACAAATCCCTTTATAAGGTTCTTTTGTTGCAACCCCAATGTAGATGATGTTTAACTACCATTTCCAAAATCTAAACCCTCCTTCTCTTTCATAGAAATAGGAACCACTACAACTAAAAATACTAAAGAATCAATATTCATAAAGGGATTTGGGGTACCATGTTCCACAAGATTCTAAGTTGTAACAATCTAAACATCATGAGTCTCAAGTGGTACCTCATCTTAACTAATTTCCTTACCAATAGCCAATTGGTCCATTTGCAAAGAATCCCTTTAGAATACTCCTCAATCTGCTCTAAATCTTACAAAGGATAAAATATGTTATAAACCCCATCTGCTTGTCTCTCCTTGAGAGTTCCTTTATGTCCTATTCCCTTAAATTGAGGTTTAACAAGGGTAGACCCCTCCTTATTTGTTTCCCCTTCAACCAAAGGGGTTTTCTCTTTGCCTAATTTAGGATATGGTTGAGACAACACATTATTTGTGTTGGTGTAAATAATTATTCATCTTGGATATTATTACACTATACCTAAGTTTACTTAGGAAATGCATTTCATAGTAGTTTGGGTATGAGACACTTGGGTGTTTGTGCCACATTGGGATAGTGTGTGTAGGAGAATTTCCACCTTTTGTGGACTTATCTTGTTGTTACATTCCACATTCAGTGGGTGATCCACCTCATGTGGAATATTTTATTGTTTCTCCTACCTACCCACACCTATTTCCTACCTACCCTTGTTTCTTATTGATCCACATGTCATATTTGTGTGCTCACATATCCATATAACCTTGCCTATATAAGCAGACTCATATTCATTGTATGTAACAAATGCTTGATGATCCAGTTGATCAGTATTTTCATCTTGATAGAATACAGTTTATTCCTATCATCTATTTTGTTCTCTCTTATTTGTGCTTTCCATTGCCTCTTGATCTTGGCAAAATCTCACATGGTATCAGAGCCATTAGAGTGTCATTGGTTTGCTAATTGAGAGAAATTTGATGTTATTTGGGGTTTGCATTTTGGAGCTTTCTATTGCAAGTTATTATTAAAGCTTGATGGGTCAAATCTGAAGTCACCATTGGATTGAGGAGGTCCAAGAAAGTCAATTTTGCCTTTTGCTTCATCCAAATCGGACTTTAGGGGCCAAATCTAGAGGCATTTGAAGTTTGAAGCCACGAAGGAAATTTTCCATAAATTATAATTTTGCCAGATTTTTTGGATTTTTGGATATTGGTTTTTTGGAAATCATGAAATCCTGATTTTAACAACTTTGGAGGCTTCATTTGGGCTCATGTGGACTCCTTTTTCAGGTGCCATTTTTTTTAAAGTGCATAATTTTTTATCTACTTTCATAATTTGCTATCAGTTTTCAACAATTTTGGGTAGAAAGTGTACTTTCATCATATGGTCTTATTTGGCCAATTTGGCATTTGTATTGCATAGATCTATCTTTTGATCTTTTGCTTTTTAGTTCACAGCCTATTGGGGCAGTTGTAAAACAAAATCAGAAGTCCACCTTGCCATTTTTTGCAAGTGGCCTATTGTACACCCACTACATATAAAGTGTCAAAATCATCATTTTTGGGGGGTTACTCTGATTGAGTGAATTTGGGGGGTGTCTCTTGTGCTTTTGTGCTCTTTTGTTCCTTCCTTTTGTTTCTATGGGTTATTCTAAGTTTCCTTTATTAACTCCTCATAATTATGCTACTTGGAAAATTGATGCATGGAGTAAACTTATGGAAAAAGGACTAACTCATTATATTGATGGAACTATTGTTTCTCCCGCTGATCCTAAGGTTGATCTAGTTGGTCACTTGGATTGGCTCACTAAAAATATCATGGAAATTAGTACCTTAAGAAAGTATGTATCAAAGGATCTCATTTTTCATATTGAGAAGTGTACTCTAAGCAAGGATGCTTGGCAAAAGTTTCAAGACTTGTATGGTCAAGTTGATGAGATTAGGGGATATCAGATTGATAGTTATCTCACCATGTTATATCCCAAGAACTTTTATACTATACAAGATTTTGTCACTAAGGAAAATGAGTTGACGACACAACTCAAGGATTGTGGCATTGATAAGAAGGATACTCAATTGATCTTCAACTTGATGGGCAAGCTTCCACAAGAATATGTAGCATTTGTTTCTAGTTTCCAAACCCATAGGATGACAATGGGTTCAAGCTACACAATGCCTACATTTGATGCTTTCACTAAAATGTTGATGATGGAACAAACTAAGTTGATAAGCATGGGCATTCTTAAGGCTTCTAAGTCTCAAGCATTATTGGCTAATCAAAGGAACAAAGGAAATCAAGGAAAGGACAACTCAAGCAAGAAGAAATGGCAATCAAAGCCTAAGGACAAAGCATCATCCTCTCCACAACAAGGAGATTCATCCTCTTCCAAGAGGGATAACTCACCAAAGAGGGAGATACCTACTTGTGACTATTGTAAAAATTTTGGTCATGAGGAGCGTTGTTGCCATTCTAAGAAGATTGATGAGCTCACACATATCCTCAAAAAGCATAACATTGATTTGCCTAATGTCTACAAGAAGGATGATTCATCAACTTACACTTCCTCACATTCAAAAGGAAAAGGGAAAGCATTCATGGCTTCTACAAGTGGGAAGACTCACTCTTTTGGGACAAGAAAAGGAAAAACTCTTTGTGCTACAACAAGTCATGATTCAGAGAGATGGCTTCTAGATTCAGGGGCTTCTCATCATATGGCATCTTCATAGTCTATGTTCTCTACATTTGAGCCTTGCACCATACCACAAATTTTGATGGGCAATCATACATACATGGATGTGATTGGGAAAGGATCTATTGACATTGGGGATAACTCCTTCAATGATGTGTTGTGTGTACCCCACTTGACAAACAATCTCCTTTCCATCTATCAAATCACACATGGCGCAACTAAGAGAGTTGTGGAGTTCACACCTGAGTCAGTTTTCATTAGAGACTTGGAGACTAGAGCTATCATTGCGACTGGGGTGGTTGATCATGCATCTCAATTATACTCCTTTTTCAGATTTTGTTGTTGATGATGATTTCACATTTGATGATTCTACACATAATGATCACACTTCTTGTGATGGTTCATATTTTGAGGAGAACTTTGGGCACTTGAACATGGGGATTCTCACATGTGACCTCATTCTTGAGCCTTGTATTTCATCTCCTCACATTGATATCACATCACCTATTGCACTTGATGATGCGGATAGTGTGACAGTTTTTCCTTCATGTGATTCAATGCAACAGGATATTCATTGTCTTCTAGCTTCAGATTCATGGGTTGATTACTTGACAAACATTGCAGGTTTGTTTGTGGAATCCTACATTGTAGATTTGGGAGACATCATTGATGACATTCATCTTCTCTTTAATGAATATGATCCTTCTTCGATTGTTGCAAGGGCACACTCTGACCCTCTTTTTCATTCTCTACATGATCATTCTTTTGAGGTTGCATGATTGTGGATACTTATGTACAGCAGTTGGAGGAGGTCTCTTTATCTTTTGAGGAGACATGTGAGTCTTTGGGACATGTTCTGCATCCATCTCCACTAGATCTTGGAGTGCCTTTTTCAGCAATGTGGCATAGTTTACCACCTTTGGAGGGGGTATCTTTTAGCATCAACATGGGGACACTTGAGCAGTTTTCAGAGATTCCATTCATCATGAGTTTTTTTCATACATCTTCCCTTCATGATTGGGGAGACTTCATGGATACACCTTTGGTTTTGTTTCTTCCTAAGGGGAGGAATGTTGTTCGACATTCGTGGAGCAATTTCTTCATACATCGAGCTTCTATCATTAGTGCAGATTCCACATTGAGGGGGGGCTTCCTAGTGTCTCTTCTTCTTCTTCTTCTTCTTCTCTCATATGGGGGGGACTTTTTCCTCACATGGGGTTTTGTCCTTCACATACTTCTATGAGAGTTCTTTGTATCTAGTTTTCATCTCTCTTTCGGGGGAGGGTTTTTTCCCATTAGATTTTTCTCTCTTTCCCCACTTTGTGAGAGATTTCATTGCATTGGTTTGCATGCATTTGCATTTGTACATGGGTACCTAACATGGCCTAGTAGTCAGGACTCATATTGCATTGCTTAGTTGCATTGTAGACTTAAGTGCATTCCCCTAAGTTGCACTTAAGGGGGGGTGTTGGTGTAAATAGTTATTCATCTTGGATATTATTACACTATACTTAGTTTACTTATGAAATACATTTCATAGTAGTTTGGGTGTGAGACACTTGGGTGTTTGTGCCACATTGGGATAGTGTGTGTAGGAGAATTTTCACCTTTTGTGGACTTATCTTGTTGTTACATTCCATATTCACTGGGTGATCCACCTCATGTGGAATATTTTATTGTTTCTCCTACCTACCCTTGTTTCTTATTGAGCCACATGTCATGTTTGTGTGCTCACATATCCATATAGCCTTGCCTATATAAGCAGGCCCATATTCATTGTATGTAACGAACGCTTGATGATCCAGTTGATCAGTATTTTCATCTTGATAGAATACAGTTTATTCCTATCGTCTATTTTGTTCTCTCTTATTTGTGCTTTCTATTGCCTCTTGATCTTGGCAAAATCTCACAATTTGAAACCCATATAAGTTTAGATTTAGGACACTTTCATTGAAAATATCCATAATCATGAAAAATATTATATCAGAATGGAAAAGTTTCATAATCAATCTATTGGATCCAAAAAATGGATCTCAAATAAATTTCCATAGAATTTGGCAATTTTTTCCTTGAATCAATTTTAGTACAAACATGGACATAAGTACTTAGTTTTGTATTTAACATTTGTTATGATGATCCCAATGGCTTCTCAAGTAGAAGTGCAACAATGTGCAAAATGTCATTCCTCTAGAGTTCTAGTGGGAACCAAGGTAGTTACACCCAGGCCAACACTTTTGATGGAAGCTCCTCCATTTTTTTAAAACTAGTATGTCATGGCATAATGAACAATCCAACCTAATTATAAAAGTAAGGGCCTCCTTCAAAGACCTTATTTCAATCTATCAAGCACAAAAATATCACAATGAAATAACTATTAGTTGCCAACATCACCTCCATATCACCCATCATATTTCACTTGCATCAAGCTCACAATTTAGGAAGGGAAGCAAAATCGAAATCCCATAAAATTGCATATCAAGGCATGGTTAAGCAAGTAGTTGACATTCTCATTCATAAAGTTCTTTCAAATCATAAGCATTGACCAAGTATTGGTCCTTTCCCAACATCTATTCACCTTTAAAATTAGAGGCCTCCTAATCTATGATGAGCCTTCTCCATTTAAATAACTATTAAAAAATATTGATAGAATTTTAATGAATTAATAGAGATGTATTACCCACATCATTGCATCTCCAAAGAGAATACTCTATGTAAATCTTGAGCCTTCAAGTGAGGCCACACACAACACCAAGAAAAAGAAGAAGAAAAAACCATTAAAAAAAGTCGTCAAAAAGCCCTAGTGAACACCAAACCCTACATCAAACAAAAACCAAAATCCATTAGCACTTGCAATGGTTCCACACAAGCTCCATGGATCACACCACACCACCAACTTGGTAGACATCCCTAGTCACTTGCACTAAAAAAAATAAAACTCCGATGTAGGGCATGGTTAGAGTCAGCCATAGCAGACACTCACCACATAGATAAAAAACTTAATGACATCCTTTATATCTATTTAGGATTACTTTTTTTCTTGAGAATGAATTTTCCATACAATTATCCTTGTTAAATATACTTTTAAAAAATATTTATCACTATTATTTCCAATATGGTCTTCTTCACCACATCATTAGAGTGTAACAGTTAGGTACTGTAGCGTCCTAAAATTGTGACACTTGCAATTTCGACTGCATTTGGGTCTTCACGATGGCGACGCAACACGAAACCTGAATGGAGACCCCGAAACTTGCTCATGACATCAAAAACTGCATTTTTCAGCACCCTGGCCTGATCCTCCTTGCACCCTGCTGTCCCTGGAGGTGGGACCATGGCACCCAGCACCCTGGTCCTTCAGGACCATGGCGCCCAGCGCCCTAGTCCCCCAGGACCATGGCGCCCAGCGCCCTGGTCCCTGGCCCTATTTTGGGCCCAGTCTCTTATGGGGCTTCAGGTCTTTTAGTTTGCAAATTGGAAAATATTGTTTCTTGGTCGGCCTAAGGTCGGAAAAATCAGTCTATCAACCCTAATTGGCAAGTATATAAACTACATTTCCTCTCCCATTTTGGGAGATGAAAAAAAGGCGGAAGCAACATTCAAACATTCAAGCATTCAAGCATTTCTTCAAGCAATTGAGCATTCTACGTCTCCATTCAAGGCTAAGTGTTGCATTCAAGACAAAGGATTCAACCATTGAAAAGGAGATCACATACAACATACAACAACATCTACACCTTCGCATGTAAGAGTACAAACATTCTTACAACAAGGTACTAGTACTTGTTTTACATTACAATCATTTACATTTACAGCATTTCTCATTTCTTGGTTAATTCCAAAACCGGGGTTTGACCTAAGGGCAAACCCCTAATCCCTAACCCCCCAATCGTCCTCTCTTTTCTGTGTGTAGGTTGTAGGTACGCGGCTGTAATTGAAGATCTGGAATCCTTGTGCAGAGACGAACAGATCCCCCTTCGTTTCGCGGATTTTTCGGAGGACCGTGTGCACGTCGAGCGCCATCGTCCGGTCAATTTTCGCTCAAATTTGCAGGACAGCGCCGTCTCGACATTTTACTGCTAATTCCAAGTCCGCAGCTTCATCCTATATGCCTATCTCCGTTTACAAGTGAATCTTTCTCACTTTTCATGCATTCCTAGCTTAATCCTTCTATCTACATTCTTTACAAAAGAGGGTAGCCTTGTTGTCTTAACCCTTGAAACTCATTTAGAATCCAATCTTGCCTTGTGTGGGATTGGATCTTGTGGGTTTCAACCCCTCTTTTGAATGTAAAGTCTCCCCTAAGTGAAAACCGTCAATCCTAAGTGACCTCCTTCCCCTCTCCTCGGAGTGGTGGGGGGAACACTTAGGGTTCACTCGCGATTTTCCGCTTTACATTTTGGTGAACCCGACGTGAACATCCTTTCTGATTATTCATGATTAGATCTAAAAAATTTGCTTCCTTAATTACATTTCCATGTTTGATCTTTTGCAAATTTTAGAGGTTAATTGCATAAAAACCCTAAAATTTCTTTTTAGTAATTGAGCTTGTGAAATGTTTAATTGTTAATGCTTGTTTCAGATCTTCCCTTCTATTACAGATTATCAATTCATATTTGTGCTTTAATTTTGAAAATTAAGTGGTTAAGTGTCAAAACCCTAATTTTTGAAACCCTCTTGATTCAACCTTTGACTGATAATTTCATTGATCAAAACATCTCCAAATCAGCTGTAACTTTGGATTCCGCAACAAAATCATAAGATCTTGCATCCCTGAAAATTTGGAAAAAAGTTGCGAGGACCGTGTGCACTCCGAGCGCCATTGTCCCTGACATTTTTTTCAAAATTTCGAGAGTTAGATCTTACTGTATTTTTCTGCTAAAATCCAGAATTTTGGCTGATTTTATCAATTACAACACTTTCAAAATTAAAGTCAAAGTTGGTCTAGGGATTGCTTGGATTAAGGCTTCTAATCATTCAAAAATTGTTGAAATTGAAATTTTGTGTCAAAATTATGTTCTTACTGTCCTAAATCTGAAAAGTGTGTTGGCATTCATTTGAAATTTTAGTGCTTTATTCAAATTCTCGCAATTTGTGACTTTTGAAATTAAGTGCTTAATTACACCAATCTTGATTTCCACTCTCAAAATTGAATTTTGCGTGAAATTGAGTCAACTTTTAAAATTCAAAACTTGCATTGCTTTTGGTATTCCCTCTAAAATCATAAAATTCAAAATTTCAGTTTCCCTCTCTTTTTCAAAATTCAAATTTTGCATTTTTTCAACAATCTTGGTAGGGTTCAATTTTGGGATTGCAACTTTAATTTGGCCTATCTACAGATCATAAAATCACTCAATTTTTTTAGATTAGCTTTAAAATCATCATAACTTTCATCCCTGCAAATTTCAGAAAAAGTTGCGAGGACCGTGTGCACTCCGAGCGCCACGGTCCCTGGCATTTTTTTTGAAATTTCGGGAGATTGTCGTGATTGCATTTAACAGCTTAAATTTAGGCAATTGGCTGATTTTATTAAAATTTGCTACCTCTGAATTCAAAATCTTCTCTCCCTCTCTAGTGCATGAGTTTTACAACAATAAGCCCTACTTACACTATTCCCGTTAGACGAAGCCGTAGAATTAAGTCTTTCCAAGGTTTAATTACCGAGGAAATGGAACCTAATTTGAATAGCCTTTTTAACAAGGACATGGGTAATTCCTCTAATCCTCTTAATGATGAAGAAGCTCTCCATGAGGTTTCTGTAGAACAACTTTCAAAATTGGATAACCAATTTGACGATTTTCGACAATGGATGTCTCAAGAGTATCCCGATAGTCAAGCTCTTCCTTTAATTGAGGGTCTAAAACATATGCTTCAAAGTGATAAGAATGGAATTGATATTTTGCGTGGTATTGCACACATTGTGGATTCAAATGTGATGCCTATGAAGAGTTGTGCTGAAACTTTAGGTTATACACAACCTCCCACTCAAGTCAATCATTCTATTCCTTTAACAACTTCTATTGCTAGTATACCTCCTTTACATCAAACATAATGACTACTTCTATACAAGACATTCCTCCTATGATCACCAGTCATGGGGGCAATCCTTCCTCTTCAATTAACCCTCTTCCTTCATTTAATCCAACTTCTTCATTCATTCCTTCAATGAGTGTTCCTATTACATGTTCACAAATGAACATGACGCAAGGGGCCAATTCATTCAACCATTCCATTCCTCCTTGTAGTGTTCCTCCTTTCCAATCCTCTCCTATGACTAACTATCATAGTGTCCCACCACCTTACTCTCTACCTTCTTTCAATAACATAACACCTCCATCTCAATCTAACACATCTAATATGAATTCTTCGACTGAAGCGACCATTAACAATCTTGCACAAACTATCTCTTCTTTACAACAACAAATTGCCTCTATGAATCAATCTAAGTTTAGTGTGCCCACATTTGATGTTGCGAGCCCACTTTCTTTTGACATTGTTCGAGCTATCCCTTCTAAACATGTTGAAATCCCGCATTTGGAGCTTTATAATGGTAAAGGTGATCCTCTAACACATGTTAAGACTTTTCAAACAATATGTACCGATTTTGCTTATGACCAAAGGTTGCTTGCAAAACTGTTTACTAGAACATTAAGAGATAAAGCCCTACAATGGTATTGCTTGTTGCCTTCTTATTCTATTACTTCTTTTGAACAACTTGCAAATGCTTTTATTCAACAATTTCAAAACAATATAAGTCCTAAAGTTACTTTGATTGATTTAATGCATTGTAAACAAGGTGTTAAAGAAAAAGTGATTGATTTCATTAGTAGATATAAGCATTTGTATGCTCAAATTTCTTTTCCAATGCCTGACAATGATATTCAAAGAATCTTTATTTCTAATTTACAAAAAGATATTCGAGATAAACTTCTGTTTTCTGAGTTTACTTCTTTCCAACAGTTGTGTGCAACTCTTCACAATTATCAACTGACTGTGAGTCAAATGGAACAATCACATCCTATGGCTCCGAGTGATAAGGGTGATAGTAGTCAACAACCATTTGGGAAGTTTAAACCGAACAGAGAGTCCGTTAAATTCAATGAAAACATCATCAACAACAATGTGAATGCAGCATCAGGTGTGCCTCCTATTTCTAAGTTTTTCAAGAAAGAAAGAAAGTTTACTCCTTTGAATGAATCATTGCATAGTATAATGAATAAGTTATTGGAACAAAATGTGCTTACTCTTCCTCCTATAAGGCAAATAGATCCTGCAAAGATTAATTCACCCTATTTTGATAACAAATCTTTTTGTCAATTTCATCGTCAACCTGGGCATGATACTGAAAAATGTTTTGCTTTAAAGGGTAAAATTCAAGATTTGATTGATAATAATACTATCTCTGTTTCTGGAGTGAATGATAAAGGCAATACATCTGTAGCTCCTCCTAACCAAAATCTTCAGATTTTTACTGATCCATTACCTTCTCATACCTCTAATGCGATTGAGGCTAATTATTCTTCTTTCTCATCTGATGGTCTTGTGTCTATGACTCCGAAGGTGATTAACTTTGTAGAGCAGCAAGAAAACCCTAAAGAACCTTCCATCACATTTGATTCTAGTGAAACTATCAGGGCACCTGATGGTCCTTTTTATATAGTTGCAAAAGTCAAGAATACACCTTGCCGTGGAGTGCTTATTGATCCTTCTTGCATGGTTAATGTTATTACTGAAGAATTTCTTTTTACTTTGCAATTGAATCAAGTGATCTATGACAAAACAGATGTGGTTGTGAAATTATTTGATGCATTTTCTTCTCCTGCAATTGGTTTTATTACATTACCTATTGAGGTCCATAACAAATCCCTTGATGTGAACTTTTCTATTATTCCTTCATCCGAACAATTTCGTGTGAAGCTTGGCTATCCTTGGCTATCTTCCATGAAAGCTATTGCTTCTCCTATTCATAAGTGTTTGAAATTTCCCCATAATGGTGAAGTTGTTACTGTCAATCATAGTCTCTTTAAACCAGCTGAAAGAACCTCTAGCGTTCCTATTGATTATTTTTGGCCTAAACAATTCCAATCTCTTCCTCCGCGAAGTGATCATCTTTTCAAATCTTATCAAAAGTGGAAAACAGATATGATCTTATCTCTAAGTGAACCTAGAACACCCAAACTTGATATTCCTATCGTTCTTGAGAAGGAAGTTCTTCCTTTGAAAGATAAAACTAATGTCTTTCCTCAAGAAGATTCCCAACCCATCCCTATGGATGTGACTATGTCTATGCCTAATAAACTTTCTAAAAGTAGACCTATACCTCCTCGTCATGATGGACTTGGTCTTCTTCCTAAACAAAATATTCCTCCTTTATATGGAGCAGTTCCTCCTCCTTCCTTCTATAGAGAGAAGAGACCTTCTTCTTCTCCTATTATCTAGCCTAAGAAACCACAACCTAAACACCCAAGTAATAAGGATGAGAACATTCCTCGTCCTCAATCTCCTCAACTTCCTACTAAGACTAAACGAAATCATTCTGCGTGTGAATGCCGACGAAAGCATCATCTTAGGGCTCAAGCAGCTGCTTCTCAAACTTTGCAATCTCCAAAAACACCTTCAACAAGCATTATTCCATTTTCTCCAAAATCTCCTAAACATAAGATGCATGATGGTCTTGATCCTGTGCGAGTTAAAGACCCTATTTTTATAAATCTTGATGATGATATAGATGAAAATGTTATTCATGATGAAAATGTTACTTCTCTTGCTTCTGATAGTGAATATGAACTTGTTGATATTGATAACCATTTATCTAACGAATTTTCTAAAGCACTTATCCTAGCTCCTAGACAAGAACAACGTGGCTTGGAACATGAACATAGCCATTGTTTGGATCTTGTGATAGCTCCATCTGCTGTGTTGGATGTTCCTCCTCTAGCATGTTCCCTGCCTTCCCGAAACATTGATCAGCAAGATCGGGGGGTAGATGACGTGCTAGACTAGTTTCATTAGCATAGCAGATTCTCTCCTCCTCTCTTTTGTTACTTCTTCTATATGTTATTCTCATTCTTCTATTTGTTGTCCTTAGTGTTGTCTACTTGAGGACGATGCAAAGCATTGAGATCTCTTTTGGTCTCTCTCATGTTGACTCAAAAGACACATGTGTTCCCTTCTTCTAGGTGACCTTCCTTGATTGGGGAATGAAGAACAATTATGCATACATACATATGATATACATGACTTATCATACAGCATACTGACCCCGAGGAAAGCGAAGTCACCTCGTGCTTTGTGCTTTGTGTCTATTATCCTTGGGTTTATCTCACACTTGGGGGCTAAATCTTTGTGATAACGTGCTCCTTTCCCTTCTCATGTATCACTACCTTAAAGCAATCACCCCCGTTGAGGCATGTGCGATCGCTTTAACGTAGGGGGGCATACACCCCATCTATCCCTTCAGGATACTTGAAAATTTCTTGGCGAACTTAGCTTTGCCTTGAAAATTTTTAGTATGTCTCTTGCATGACTTATAGTGAGGGAACCTTACTACTGATAGTCATGGTTCTCCCTCATGATCTTCCCTTTTACTTTGTCAATCAAAGTCATAAGATCCTTAGTCCACTAGGGGCTTGGTGTATCTTGCCTCCTTGACGTGGTGAAAGTTTTTTGTTGTTTCCTTGTACTTTACCAGAAGTATGAGCGTACGCTTATACTCCCGCTAAAGTGGGGGCTAAATGTAGCATCCTAAAATTGTGACACTTGCAATTTTGACTGCATTTGGGTCTTCACGATGGCAATGCAACACGAAAATTGAATGGAGACCTCGAAACTTTCTCATGACATCAAAAACTGCATTTTTCAGCACCCTGGCCTGATCCTCCTTGCACCCTGCTGTCCCTGGAGGCGGGACCATGGCACCCAGCGCCCTGGTCCCCCAGGACCATGGTGCCCAGCGCCCTGGTCCCTAGTCCTATTTTGGGCCCAGTCTCTTATGGGGCTTCGGGTCTTTTAGTTTGCAAATTGGAAAATATTGTTTCCTGGTCGGCCTAAGGTCAGAAAAATCAGTCTATCAACCCTAATTGGCAAGTATATAAACTACATTTCCTCTCCCATTTTGGGAGATGAAAAAAATGCGGAAGCGACATTCAAACATTCAAACATTCAAGCATTCAAGCATTCAAGCATTTCTTCAAGCAATTGAGCATTCTAAGTCTCCATTCAAGGCTAAGTGTTGCATTCAAGACAAAGGATTCAACCATTGAAGAGGAGATCACATACAACATACAACATACAACATACAACAACATCTACACCTTCACATGTAAGAATACAAACATTCTTACAACAAGGTACTAGTACTTGTTTTACATTACAATCATTTACATTTACAGCATTTCTCATTTCTTGGTTAATTCCAAAACCGGGGTTTGACCTAAGGGCAAACCCCTAATCCCTAACCCCCCAATCGTCCTCTCTTTTCTGTGTGTAGGTTGCAGGTACGCGGTTGTAATTGAAGATCTGGAATCCTTGTGCAGAGACGAACAGATCCCCCTTCGTTTCACGGATTTTTCGGAGGACCGTGTGCACGCCAGGCGCCATCGTCCCGTCAATTTTCACTCAAATTTGCAGGACAGTGTCGTCTCGACATTTTACTGCTAATTCCAGGTCCGCAGCTTCATCCTATATGCCTATCTCCGTTTACAAGTGAATCTTTCTCACTTTTCATGCATTCCTAACTTAATCCATCTATCTACATTCTTTACAAAAGAGGGTAGCCTTGCTGTCTTAACCCTTGAAACTCATTTAGAATCCAATCTTGCATTGTGTGGGATTGGATCTTGTGGGTTTCAACTCCTCTTTTGAATGTAAAGTCTCCCCTAAGTGAAAACCGTCAATCCTAAGTGACCTCCTTCCCCTCTCCTCGGAGTGGTGGGGGGAACACTTAGGGTTCGCTCGCGATTTTCTGCTTTACAGGTACATATATCTCTTGTAAGTGATCGATGTCTATATGAGAAAAATGAGGTATAATGCCCTATTCTATTCTTAATGAGTTCTTCAAATTGAAACTTGTAAAAAATAAAAATTAAAAAATTAATAATTTGCATCTAATAAACATTTCAAATAAATATGAACAATGCATGATCAATTAAAAAGAAAGAAAGATTAAGATATTTCACTTGAAATTAAAATAAGAAACTATCCAAGGTAGAAGTAATAGGTACTACTTGAACCAGCAAAAGTAATGTCATATTATTTGGAATGCTAGTAATTATAAGGTAGTCATTTTATAAGGGGTCCACTATTTAAAAAATGCCTATCACATGCATTTGTATATATCTAAAAAAATAACGGTTTGATTCTACTTGATAATATTTGATTGACATACACCTCCCAATAGGACCCCAATGCACTTTTCTATTTCTAAATACCACTTTTTATCATAAATACGTGTTGTCCTTTCTTAGACATTTTTCCATCCATTTTTCTATCATGTATTTTAGACAATTCTTTTAAATATAACTTTATAATATAACTGAAGGTTACCAAGATATACACAAAATACTAATATAATTGCAAGGTGATTTGTTACTCCATCAATTTTTATAAGATAAAAATGTTAATTCTTTACTATTATCTTAAGATAGTCTACCCTTCACCATCCATGTAGATTACCCCTAATATTAAGCCTTATAGATTAACAAATTTATCTACTCAAACCCTTAATATAAAGTAGTAGAACACCACCTATATTTAGTTATGAAATATATTCAATGACTTTTATTATTAAAATCAATTTCCAACTTGTAAAATTTTGGACAGGTTCATGGGAAATATATTAAATTGTTAAGGATTATTATTTTAGTGATTTAGGTTGAAAATAAACCTCTAGTGTGGCTGCCTATGAATATGGTAGATTTGTAAGCGAAGTGGAATATGAGAAAAACATCTATGTACCTATTTATAATGTTAGAAACATTGGGTATGTGCACCAAGATGGGGGACCAAAAAGATGCCAACTTATTTTCTTGCCCAAAGGAAGCCATTTGGCATGCACCAAATAGGGCACTTACCATATTTGGCATGTGCCAAATAGGTTTGGCATACCAAACCTAATGTTTGGTAACACCAAACTTGTTAGGTGAGTGCCAAATAAGATGAGCACCAAATTTGGTTCTAGCCAAATATTTTTCATTGAATGAAATCATTTCCTCTTTCTCTCTCTATCCCAATAAGAATATATACATGAAATATAACATTTAAGTATGTCACATTTCAATATGTAAATTTTCAATCTTATACTTTAATTCATATTTCATGTATATATTGGTAGGATATTTGAGAGTGGTTTCAGATCTCTAGGAGTAATAATACATATTCTAGGTTTTAGAATATCATTTAAATTTTTAAACATAGTTAAATTTTAGTAATTGACATGCTCCTATCAAAATTCTCTTGCTCTCTTTATCTCCCCAAAAATATAGACCTATAGATCACTCTATCACTCTTCCTTTGTACCCTTTCTACATCTTTATCTCACTATGTTCTCTCTCCCCCGAGAGATATAGCACTACCTTGTTATATCTCTCTCTCTCTCTTACCCTTCACTCTCTACTATATAATATCTCTTCTCTCTCTTTACACACTTGAGCCCGCTCATGACCTCCCTACCTCTATTTCTCTAAATATCTCCCTCCCTCTCTCCCTTTGTACCTCACCTTCTCTCCTTACCCCCATCTCTATTGTGTCCTCCCTCCCCCCTTCTCCTCTCTCCATCTCTCATTGTTTCTCTCCTCTCTCTCTCTCTCTCTCTCTCTCTCTCTCTCTCTCTCTCTCTCTCTCTCTCTCTCTCTCTCTCTCTCTCTCTCTCTCTCTCTCTCTCTCTCTCTCTCTTGTAATTCTCTTGATCACTCCCTCTCCCTCCAACCCTCTCTCTCCTTATCCCTAGGTCTCTCCTTAGGCTCTAGGTCTCTCACCTCTATATCTCTCTTCTCTCTAGTTATTTACCTCACCCTCCCCCACCCCCAATCTCTCTCCATTTTTGAGGTCATCGCCTCTCCTTCCCACCCTTTCTCTCTCCCTTCTCTAGGTTTCTCCCTTCCTAGACATCTCAACATCTCTACATCTCCATCCATGAATCATTACCCACCTCTCTTTATCCCTATATATCTGTCTCGTTGTTGTCTCTCCTCATATAAGTAACCTATCTCTCAACCTCTAGGTATCTCATGGCTAAACTCACAAAGCTGGTTCCCACTTTTTGGTACGTCCTGATTTTTGCTGAAGTCCTACATTTTTTAGAAAAATATAATGATTTAAGCTTTAAGAGGTCCCATTTGAAGTAATTAATCGGAGTTAAATCAAAGGCTCTTAGATCAAAATTTCTTGGATAGAACCTCTCTACTTCTAAATCATACTTGCAATGGTCTCCTTTGCATCTATCAAATGTTGATAAAAAACCAATTTTACATTAGCTTTTGGGGGGTCAAATTAATTCATTTAAAAGTTTTTTTTTTAAAGTACTTAGTCATTATTATAAGCTTTCCAAATAGTATAACTTTTAATATATTTAATTTCATTAATATATTTTTATTTTATTTCTTATGAATGTAGATTTTTCACCGAACATGAACTTCTTTGTTCAATGCATTGGGAAAAATAGAAAACTAACTCAAAAAAATTTTGAAAAATATCTATGCACTAGGTATTGATGTTTTCTTTCTAACAAAAAAAAGAAAATTGAATTTTGATATATATAGAACAAGTTATGTGTTCAAATGTACAGCTATATCTAAATTATAATTAGTCAAATTTCAAAACTTAATAAAATGAAAAATATTCAACATATCACTATCAAACCAACTGCATGCCATAGGTATTGATGTTAAAAACCAAAATTCAAAAGAATTAAGGTTTTATCATTTATAGAAAAAAAATTATGCGTTTCGGGATACACATCACTCTTAAAAATTGTTGTTTGCTGTAAAAAATTACTTTTTGAGGGAGATGGAAAAATCAATAAAATTTTATTCAAACAAATTTAAAAAAAATATATTTAGAATTTGCAAACAAGATGCTAAAAATCACTATTTTATATCATCTTCAAATTCTTAGCGGTTTAAAAGTTATAGGTGTTGGAAAGTGAAGGTTTTTTTTAAAATATTCATCTAAGTGTCAAAGTTGGTCAAAAAGTGGGAACCAGTATTGTGAGTTCACCCTCACCTCTCTAGTTATCTCCCTCCCTCTCTGCCTTTCTCTCCATCACCCCTTACCCTTCTCCATTTATGAATTCGGTCCTTCTCTTCTTTATATCCTCTCACTTATTATCTCCTGCAAACTCTAGACCTTTCTCTCTCACCTCTCTCTCACCTCTCTCTCCCCTCCCTAGGTCTCTCCCACCATCTCTCCCTCTCCACCATGCCTTCCCTCCTTACCCCAACCCCTCTCTCTCTCTCTCTCTCTCTCTCTCTCTCTCTCTCTCTCTCTCTCTCTCTCTCTCTCTCTCTCTCTCTCTCGTATTATCTTTCCCCTCTCTCTCTCCATTCTCTCAACCACTACCTCTCTAGCCCAACATCTTTCTCTCCTCATCCCTATGTCTCTTCCTCCCTCCATATTTACCTCTCTACATCTCTCTCCCTATCTCATTACCCACCTCTCTCTCCTCTTCTATCTCTCTCACTTGTATCTCTCCCCTAGGTATCTCACCCCTCTCTCCCTTATCTCTAAGTCTCTCAGCTCTATATCTCTCCTATCTATAGTTCTTTCCCTCCCTCTGCACCTCAATCTCTTCCTCCTTACCCCCTTCTCTCTCTCATTTTCTTCTCTTTCTCCCTTACCTCTCTACCTCTCCCCTCTCTATGTCTCTCACTCACTTCCTATCTACCTCTCCATCCCTCCCTTCATTTTTATCCCTCTCTTTCTCTTTGTTCTTTTCCTCTTGTCTCTTTCTCCCCTCTCTAAGTCATCACATCTCTACTCTTATATCCCTCTCTATCTATATGGATGGATATAACTAGAGAGGGGATAGATAAAGAGGTGAGAGAACTAGATGGGGAGAGAGAGGGGTGACATATATAGAGCAGGATAGAAGAGGAGAGAGGCGATGACCTGGAGAGGGGAGGGAGAGAGAATAGGATAGAGAAGAATGAAGAGAAATAGAGGGATAAGGAGTGATTGAAATACCTTGAGAGGGAAGAGATAGAGAGATGAGGGAGAGAGAGAAATTAAAATGAGAGATAATTCACAATGAGAGAGAGAGGTGTAGAGGGTAGGAAAGAAATAGAGAGGGTGGATATATAAAGGTAAGAGACCTAGATCCTAAGAAGAGAGAGGTGTAGAGGGTAGGAAAGAAATAGAGAGGGTGGATATATAAAGGTAAGAGACCTAGATCCTAAGAAGAGAGAGGTGTAGAGGGTAGGAAAGAAATAGAGAGGGTGGATATATAAAGGTAAGAGACCTAGATCCTAAGAAGAGAGAGTTGAATAAGGAGGGAGAGACACATGTGTGAGACCCATCTCCATTTAGGAACTCTCTCCTCTTTACTCTCTCACCCTAGGTATCTCACCTCTCTCTCCCTAGGTCTCTTATCCCTCTCTCCCTAGGAACAAGGTCTCTCACCTCTACATATCTCTACTCCACCCACTTCATCTCTATCTTTTCTTCCTACTCCTTCTCTGTCTATGAACTTATCTCTCTTATTTTCTTCTCCCTACCCCTCTCCCTCACCTCTCTACCTATCCTCTCTCTTGGTCTCTTAGTTTCTCCCTTTCTATCTCTCCCTTCCTCCCTCCTAAGGCATTTTTTTCTCATTTTTCTTCTCTCTCCCTCCTCTCTCCAAATCATCACCTCCCCTTCTCTTGTATAGGGTTCAAGTAATAGGGCATAGGATATAGGGTTTAGGTTATATAGTTGACATGGAGTGAGTGTGAGAACTAGAGAGGGGAGAGGTAGATAGGTGAGAGATAGATTGGGGTATGGAGAAAAAGTGAGGTATAAAGGAAGAGAAGGTGGGAGAGACATAAAAAGGGGAGAGATGTCAAAGAGAGAATATAGGGAGAGAGAAAGGGAAGTATTAGTAGAGAGGGGAGGGAGGAAGGCAGGGAAAGGTAGATATGGAGTGAATGAGATACCTAGAAAGGGGAGAGGTAGAGAGTTGAATGAGAGATAATTTCACACAGAGATAAAGAGGGGTAAAGAGGAAAGAAGAGAGGTTGAGAGGGAGGGAATGAACTCAAGAGGGGAGAGATAAAGAGATGAGTGACCTAGACCTTGGGTCCAGAGAGAGGTGAGAGACCTAGGGAAGAGATAATGGTAAGAGAGCTAGAGCCTAAGGAGAGAGTGGGGATAGATACAGGGGGAGAGATATAGGGGGAGAGAGAGAGGTGGGTAATGAGATAGGGAGGTCTGAGAGGTAGTGAGGTAAAGAGGGAGGGAGAGACCCATGGAAGGAGGAGATAGAGAGGTGAGGGAAGAGAGACAAGAGAATGCGATAGTTCATAAAGGAAAGTAGTAAGAGGGGGGAGAGACAGAGGTGGAGATGAAAGGAGAGAACTAGAGAGGGGATAGATATAAAGGTGAGAGAACTAGAGGGGGAGAGAGAGAGGTGAGAGACCCAAATGTGGATAGAGAGTGGTGAGATATACAGAGGGGTATAAAAGAGGAGAAAAGTGATGACCTAGAGAAGGGAGGGAGAGAGAAGAGAGAGATAATAAGAAAGAGAAAGAGAGAACTAAGCAGGGAGGGAGGGAGACGTAGACAAGGAGTGAGTGAAAAAATTAGAAAAGGGAGAGGTAGAGAGGTAAGAGAGAAAGAGAATAAAATGTGTGTGTGTGTGTGTGTGTGTGTGTGTGTGTGTGTGTGTGTGTGTGTGTGTGTGTGTGTGTGTGTGTGTGTGTGTGTGTGTGTGTGTGTGAGAGAGAGAGAGAGAGAGAGAGAGAGATTGGGGAGAGAGAGTTGAGAGATCTATATGGTGAGGAATAGATGTGAGAGAGATAGAGGGGGGAGAGAGGTTGGTAATGAGACATGTGGATGGAGAGGTAGAGAGGTGGAGAGGGAGGGAGGGAGAAACCTAGAGGGTGGAGAGAGAGAGAGAGAGAGAGAGAGAGATATGAGTGTAACGAGGGAGAGGGAGAGGGATGAAGAAAGGAAGGGAGAGACATAGAGAGGGGAGGGAAGGAGAGAGAAGAGGAGAGACAAAATAATAAAGAGAGAGGAGTAAAATGTTAGGGAGGTAGAGGTAGACATGGAGGGAGTACGAGACCTAGAGAAGGAGGTTAGAGAGAGAAGATAAGGAGATAATTTGTAAAGATAGATGGGTAAGGGGGATGGAGAGAGAGGTGGAGATGGAGGGATAACACTAAAGAGGGGACAAATAGAGAGGTTAGATACCTAAAGAGGAAGTTAGAGGTAAGAGACCTACATGGTTTGAGAGAGGGGTGAAATAGGTAGAGGGGGATAGAGAGAAGTAGGTAATAAGACATGGATGCAGAGGTAGAGAGAGAGAGAGAGAGAGAGAGAGAGAGAGAGAGAGAGAGAGAGAGAGAGAGAGAGAGAGAGAGAGAGAGAGAGAGAGAGAGAGAGAGAGAGAGAGAGAGAGAGAGAGAGAGAGAGAGAGAGAGAGAGAATAATAGAGAGTTGGGGAGGGAGATAGATATGGAGGTAAGGATTGAGGGGAAGATAAAGAGGGAGAGAGGAAGAAAGGGAGGGAGGGACCTAGAAAGGGGAGAGAGATGAAAGAGAGAGAAGAGAAAGAGGGAGAGGGAGAGATATAGGGAAGCATCAATATGCATATACCCTCAACCCTATGTCCCCTAAACCATGCACTATCAATCGTGTACCCTAAACCCTATACTAATATCCTCAACCCTAAACCCTATACCCTCAACCATATATCCTAGACATCCTATTCAACATACTCTATACATGGGAAGGTGAGGTGATGATTGAGAGAGTAGGAGGTGAGAGGAAAAATAAGAAAGGGAAAGAGAGGGCTAAGGAAAGAGGGAGAGGTAGATAAAGAGTGACTGAGAGACCTAGAGAGGGTAAAGGTAGAGAGAGAATTTTACAAAGAGAGAAAGAGGGGTAAGGAGGTAGGGAGAGAGGCTGAGCGGGAGGGAAAGAACTAGAGAGGGGAGAGATATAGAGGTGAGATACCTAGAGCTTGGGGAGAGAGGATAAGAGGCCCAGGATAGAGATAGAGATGAGACATATAGAGAGGGTGAGAGATGTGGGTAATGAGATAGGAAGAGAGGTAGTGAGTTAAAGAGGGATGGAGAGAGAGACCTAGAGATGGGGAGAGAGAGGGTAGGAGGGATAGGTAGTGATCAAGAGATGGGAGAGAGATGGGAGAGAAATTATAAGAGAGGGAGAAAGAAGAAGAGAGAGGGAGGTGGCAGAGATAGAGATGGTCTTAAGGAGTGAAGATGAGGTAGAGGGTGGGAGAGATATAGAGAGGGGAGAAAGGTGAAAGAGAGAATACAGGGAGACAAATAGTTCTAGAACTTTGGGGAGATAAAGAGAGTGATAGAGAGAGAATGTTGAATACTAAAATTTGACTGTCTAAAAATTTGTATGATCTTCTAAAACCTAGAATCTACATTATAACTCCTAAAGATCTGAAACCACTCAAACATCTTGCCAACATATAAAAAATAATAATTTGAAGTATAAAAAAGGAAAAAGACATATTATGATGTATACTTTATGTACATATTGCATTGAGAGAGAGAGAGAGAGAGAGAGAGAGAGAGAGAGAGAGAGATGGAGAAATTGCTAATGTAATACATTTGGCAAGCGCAAAATTTAGTACTTACCAAATAATACTTTTTGTTTTTCCACATTTGGCACTTGCTAGATGTTAAAAATTGCATTTTTTCAATTTGGCAAGTGTCGAATTTGGCACTCACCAAATGGTTTGCTTTGGGAAACAATAAGCCTTTGGCTTGGATTTTCCTTGGGCATCCAACTGAAAGGTTTGAACAACCATTTTAGGCCTGAGATGTGTTTTTTTGAAAATACAATAAATTTTCACACATTTGTGGTCATTCTCTCCTTGCACGTGTTTCAATGCAAACAAAAATAAATACCTTGATGACTTTAATCTCTCTCTTAGCTATCCAATTATATAATTTTTTTCATATTTTGATTATGATAAAAAGTTTTCATCTCTAGTTTCCTTAGTTAGCGTATCATTTTTTTTTTGTCAAAAACCAATATGTATTATTTTAGGCATAATTTTTTACTTTTTCATTGAATATTGAAACAAATTACTTTTTTAGAAAGTAGACTCCATCCTACACATTATAAAAAAAAAAATTTACTAGTTTTGAAAAAAATTAGGGGCGGCACGCTCAAATTCCTATTTTTCAAGATGTGCCCTCTTGAAAATTAGTAAAATATCATAAATTAATTTTCAAACGAGCAAAAAAACTGGCACAAACTATATGATGTCAGCTAATTTATGAGTAGATTTATTTTAGAAATTTTTAAAAAAGATGACAGTTTAGGGGGAGCACACCAAATGCTATGTAATTTTTTTTTGAAAAAGGTAGGATCACTTCGTGTGCTCCTCCTTTTTGAAACCCTTAATCTCCACCATTTTGAAAATAATAGTGATTTAGAAAGTAGAATCAGAGCACTACAAATCTTGGTCTTGTTCCATCTTCAAATTTTGAGTGTAACTATCTTCCTTTTCTCGTTAAATTTTAGACTTTGCCAAATTTAGAAAAAAAAAATTGGCATGTTAAGAACCTTTTTGATCCCTCATCTTGGTGAACTTACCCTTATGAGCTATGGTGATATTGTGTGGGATAATTAGTTAAAATTCTAATTCTTTTATTTGGATGTTTTATAACAGTCCCAAAGCTCTAATTCTCATTAGGATGTTTTCTATCAACTCTAGCTTTGCTATTACTTTTCTAGCTGCCTTGTTTCACTAACTGGTTTGGTTCTAGTTAAATTTTGATGGTTCAACTTTTTGATCTGTAATGGGTTGGGGCCCTTCACTACCTTTTTTAATAAAAATCACCACTTCTCCATATGAGTAACCATGATACATAATAATTCACTAGTTCTTACAATTGTTCAAATTTTAGTAACAAGTTCTAGACTTGAATAATGTAGTTGTATTCTTGTACTATAGAAAAATAATTCTCATGATTTGTAGTAGTAAAGTTAAACTATTGCATAATATATCTATTGATTTTATCTCTAGATATCTTTGAAGACAACACCATACATATTCTAATAGTGTCAATGTGCACCTATGCAATAATAACTAACATTATCAATACCTATATCTATATAATTAATATGCAACTGTGATTTCTACTGTAAATAACTCATAGTTAGTAATACAACATCAATGCTAGCAGTTGCACGCTATTGTGCGCACAACGGGAAGCCGATAGGTAAAATGGTTCGGTGAACTGGTTTGGTTAAGGAAGTAGAAATATGTGCAGTATTTTTTAAAGTATGGACAATTAAATTGAGTTGTTAAAATTTAATAAGCATTTGGCAGTGTGAATTTTCCAAATTTATTTTACCTCTGTTTTACCAAAATAGCCAAAAAAAAAATGCATCGTAGCAGAAACCAAAACTTTGTATAGAAAATATTAATATTTGAGTGACAAATTTGTACAAGGGTGAGGAGAAAGCAGCAAGTTATGCTCATTCATTGAATTCAATTGTTAAACATAGTGGATTTCAGCAAAGGAGAACATTGATTTAAATGTAGCAATGATGGAAGAGAGTAACACAAGTAAGAAAACGTGAATGTTACAATGTCAATAAGTGTAAGCAGTCATTGTGGGAGTCTAGATCTTAACGACTCTTAAAAACATGATACGGTAACGGCCTGGTCATCTTGAACATGTTCATATTTGAGAACATAGGGCTCTGAGATGTAAAATAGCAGGTTTTAAAGAATCAAATAATTTGAAAGCTGTTGAAAGCTGCAAGATGTGTAATGGCTAATGACAGATTGACCTGCACTGCATGGAAATCAAGTAAATACATTTGTCAGCAATAGAAAGTGTTATAGAGAACAAAATATGCAAGGTTTAAACCTAAATCAGAACAACTTACTTCTTGATGAGCAACAACATGAAGCCAATGCGATCACCTTGTTTTAAATTACAACGCCTACTGAGTTTTAAAGCCTGCAAATTTTGGAATGTGGTAAATTTTGAAGTTGTGTATCAAGTGTTAGGCACATTTAAAAGTGAATTTTGTGTTTCAATGAATGAAGAGTTAAATATATTATTTACCTCATGTTCAGTAGTATGGAGTGAGCAAATGCCCTGGTAAAGTAGAATAAATATACATTAAAATTGCACTATAGAAAGAGTTTTAAAGCTTGTAACTTGGGAATTTTTCAAGTGTTACTTTTATTGAATAGTACAATGCTACAATTTATAAAATAATTTAATAAATACAAAAAAAAATTGGCATGTGAAAATCAGAGTAACAAGTAATATCTGACAAGAAAGAGGAATTGGCAATATATATTTTGCAGATCATGGCGAGGAAGGTGATGCCTATCAAGCAGATCAACCTTCATAGATTTGTAAGAGGCAATTTGTAACTATTGCAACATGAATGAAGTGCAATCCTGCAGAGAGGAGTATGTAAGATGGGAAGGTGCCAAAAACATGGAGCTGTAAGAAATGCTAAATGTAGAGAACAGTTGGTAGGAAAAGAGCAAAAGGCAGGTAAAAAAGTGCAAAAGATAGGAAAAGATGAACCTTAGAAAGTTTGCAGATTGTATTGAATGTACGAAAGGATTATCGTGGAGGGCGTATCAAGAAAATTTTGCAAGGATAATTGTTCGTGCCGTGTGAAGCAAAATTAAACAAATGATAGCATTTAAAATGGTAGAAAGGTATTGGAAAGCAATGAATTATTCAAGTGAAATTTGAATAATAGCAAGAAATGAAAATCGAGCAATGCAAAATACTTAACTGAAATTTGTAACTGACCTAATTAGTGTCATAAATCTGGAATGCAGCGAAGTTTCAAAATACCCTAAATTTTTTTTTGTTGTCTGCAATTTTTGCAAGGGCAACACTGTCATAGATTTGAGATATTTAAATCTGTTTGTAATGGGGAGATAAAACATTAAAATAAAGAATGGGAAAAGTGATCAATAGCTATAATGGTCAAATTTGAATTATTTTAAGAAAGCAAAAGGAATATGACTTGAAATATGGGGAACAAAATGAACGGATATTGGTGAAATAGGAAAGCTGATTTAGTTTGGTTGGTCAAAGGTTTTGCTTGCATTGAAGGAAGCGACGTCAGAACGATTAATTTGGTAAAGTTGGAAAGTAGATATAAAGTATAAATTGGGAAATAACCTAAAAATGTTTGTTTGTAATCGGCACAGAGTGCAATCATGGGTATGTTGTTGTCTGTTAATATGTACCTCTACAACAAAAAGAAGAAATATGGTTAGTTTCTTAAATTCAACATATATACAATTCATGTGCTAAAAGAACTGAAGTGGCATGGCAAAGGGAAGTAATTGTCATACTTGGGTGAGTTGTTTATGTTGCAGCAGTGACTTTTGAATGGAATAGACACTTTTGTAACTAAAGTCACAAGAAGATAATACACAAGTGCTGTAACAATGAGAATAATAAAAGCTGTTAGAAATGTTTGAGTAGTGTAAAGTTTAAAACTGATTAGAAATATATTCATTTTAGTGTTAAAAGAGTTAGAAAGTTAATTCTATCTCTATCTTTCTCTTCAGGGCCCCATCGAATGCATCCCATACTAACTTGTGCTTTGCAAAGTAGCATTTTGCTATTAAGTCACCTTCATATGTTGATATGCTGGGGCAGGAAAAGAATCTTTTATTACTCAAAAAGTACCAATGTACACTATGAAACATAAATTCTAATAAAATAACATATGAGAATCTTTTAATAATTACTTCATATGTTGATATGCGTTAGCAGGAAAAGAATCTTTTATCATTCAAAAAGTAGCAATGTACACTATGAAACATAAATTCTAATGAAATAACGTACGAGAAGCTTTTAATAATTAACAAGTTACAATAATGCATTTGCATTGCAAACAAAAAATTGGGCTATGGTTTTATATTATAAGCCCTTACCTGCCATGCCCCAATCCTCAAAATTGGCATATGGAAATTGGAGGCTTTGAGATTGGCTCAAGTTGCCTAGTGTGTTGCAGGCCTTGCATCCTTCGTTTGAAATCACAACTGGCAAGTATTTGTAAAACAAAAGTTTCATATGAGAGGGAAAGATGCAGTCATCCACAGATTTTATGTTGTCTTCTATTTAACTGTCAAATTGTACAGATAAATATTTTTGGTACTGTGAGATGGAGCTTAATATTGGTATACATTGAAACAAATTTTTCATAGCATATACAGAAACTTAGATACTATTATTTCTCTCTTTTCTATCTATGCATATAAAAAAAAAGAAAGAAAAAGAACAGACTAAGCATAGCATTGTTATGTCATACCCGGGTGAGTTGTTTATGTTGCAGCAGTCAGTTTTGAATGGAACAAACACTTTTGTAACAAAAGTTATCAGAGGATAATACACAGATGCTCTAACAATGAGATTAATAAAAGCTATTAGAAATGTTTGAGTAGTGTAAAGTTTAAAATTGATTAGAAATATATTCATTGTAGTGTTAAAAGAGTTAGAAAGTTCATGTTTTGCAAAGAAAAAGTACAGACTAAGTATAGCATTGTTTTTTTGTGTGTATAACTTTTTGTAATCGACATTGACAAGACTTTTTAGCTACAACCAGTGCTAACTTGAAAAGTGAGAAGTGTGCAAGCATGGGTATGTTGTTCTTTGTTAATATGTATCTGTACAACAAAAAGAAGAATTGAAATTTGTAACTGACCTGATTAGTGTCATAAATTTGGAATGCAGTGAAGTTTCAAAACACCCTAAATTTTTTTTTTTGTTGTCTGCAATTTTGGCAAGGGCAACACAGTCATAGATTTGAGATATTTAAATCTATTTGTAATGAGGAGATAAAACATTAAAATAAAGAATGGGAAAAGTGGTCAATAGCTATAATGGTCAAATGTGAATTATTTTAAGAAAGCAAAAGGAATACGACCTGAAATATGGGGAACAAAATGAATGGATATTGGTGAAATAGGAAAGGTGATTTAGTGTGGTTGGTCAAAGGTTTTGCCTGCATTGAAGAAAGCGACGTCAGAAGGATTAATTTGGTAAAGTTGGAAAGCAGATATAAAGTATAAATTTGGAAATGACCAGAAAATGTTTGGTTGTAATCAGGACGGAGTGCAATCATGGGTATGTTGTTGTCTAGATTAATATGTATCTCTACAACAAAAAGAAGAAATATGGTTAGTTTCTTAAATTCAACATATATACAATTCATGTGCTAAAAGAACTGAAGTGGCGTGGCAAAGGGAAGTAAATGTCATACTTGGGTGAGTTGTTTATGTTGCAGCAGTGACTTTTGAATGGAACAGAGACTTTTGTAACTGAAGTCACCAGAGGATAATACACAAGTGCTGTAACAATGAGAATAATAAAAACTGTTAGAAATGTTTGAGTAGTGTAAAGTTTAAAACTGATTAGAAATATATTCATTTTAGTGTTAAAAGAGTTAGAAAGTTATTTGTATCTGTATCTTTCTCTTCAGGGCCCCATTGAATGCATCCCATACTAACTTGTGCTTTGTAAAGTAGCATTTTGCCACCAAGTCACCTTCATATCTTGATATGCTCTGGTAGGGAAAGAATCTTTTATTACTTGAAAAGTACCAATGTACACTATGAAACATAATTTCTAATAAAATAACATATGAGAATCTTGTAATAATAACTTCATATCTTGATATGAGTTAACAGGAAAAGAATCTTTTATCATTCAAAAAGTAGCAATGTACACTATGAAACATAAATTCTAATGAAATAACATACGAGAAGGTTTTAATAATTAACAAGTTACAATAATGCATTTGTATTGCAAACAGAAAATTGTGCTATGGTTTTATATTATAAGCCCTTACCTGCTATGCCCCAATCCTCAAAACTGGCATATGGAAATTGGGGGCTTTGAGACTGGCTCAAGTTGCCTGGTGTGTTGCAGGCCTTGCATCCTTCCTTTGAAATCACACCTGGAAAGTATTTGTAAAACAAAAGTTTCACATGAGAGGGAAAGATGCAGTCATCCACAGGTTTTATGTCGTCTTCTATTTAACTGTCAAATTGTACAGATAAATATTTCTGATACTGTGAGATGGAGCTTAATATTGGTATACATTGAAACAAATTTTTCATAGCATATACAGAAACTTAGATACTATTATTTCTCTCTTTTATATCTATGCATATAAAAAAAACAAAGAAAAAGAACAGACTAAGCATAGCATTGTTATGTCATACCTGGGTGAGTTGTTTATGTTGCAGCAGTCAGTTTTGAATGGAACAAACATTTTTGTAACAAAAGTTATCAGAGGATAATACACAGATGCTCTAACAATGAGATTAATAAAAGCTGTTAGAAATGTTTGAGTAGTGTAAAGTTTAAAACTGATTAGAAATATATTCATTTTAGTTTTAAAAGAGTTAGAAAGTTCATGTTTTGTAGAGAAAAAGAACAGAGTAAGCATAGCATTGTTTTTTTTGTGTATAACTCTGTATAATTGACATTGACAAGACTTTTTAGCTACAACCAATGCTAACTTGAAAAGTGAGAAGAGTGCAGGCATGGGTATGTTGTTCTTTGTTAATATGTATCTCTACAACAAAAAGAAGAAATAGAATTAGTTTCTTAAATTCAACATATATACAATTTATGTGCCAAAACAACTGAAGTGGCGTGGCAAAGAGAAGTTTGTTTATTAATTGATTTTATTCGAAGATTTGTTAGAATATGCCTTGAAAGAATTACATGACCACATAAAAAGAAGAGAATGTAAACTATATGTGTTGGGTAGGTATGCATACCTTCAATTTGCAGTAGGAAAACTAGACTGAACGGTTGATTGAGAAGGTTTGTACTGGAGAGGCAATGTACTATAGCTGGCGTACAAAGAGTGAAGTTAGTTAAAAGTGATAGAAAGCAATGTTAGAGCAGTAAAATGTGTCAATAGAGTATGCTTGAAGCAAAAAAAATGTAAATATCATACCTAGGAGAGTTGTTTATGTTGCAGCAGTGACTTTTGAATGCAATAGACACTTTTGTAACAAAACTTATCAGAGGTATAATACACAGTTCCTCTAACAATGAGATTCATAAAAGTTGTTACAAATGTTCGAGTTGTATAAAGTTTTAAACTGATTAGAAATATACTCATTTTAGTTTTAAAAGACTTAGAAAGTTAATCATGGGGTGAGGAACACATATTTTGCAGTCAAAAAGAACAGACTAAGCATAGCATTGTTTTTATTGTGTATAACTTTGTACAATTGACATTGATAAGAGATATCAGCTACAACGAGTGCTAACTTGAAAAGTGAGAAGAGTGCAAGCATGGGTATGTTGTTATGTGTTAATGTGTATCTCTACAAGAAAAAGAAGAAATATGTTTAGTTTGTTAAATTCAACATATATACAATTCATGTGCTAAAAGAACTGAAGTGACATGGTAAAGCGAAGTGGAAAGGCAACGTTTTGTAGCTGTATTAGAAAGAGGCAAGTTAGACAAAAGTGACATCAAGAAATGTTGGAGTATAAAAGTTTGTTAACAGAGTATATTTGAAGCAATAAAAGTGACATATCATACCTAAGATAGCTGTATATGTTGGAGCAGTGAGCGATGTGAATGCGCAATGTATTGGAGTTGTATTATACCTAATATATCTTTAGACAATCATTGCAGTCTGTATAGATAGGAAGACTTGTGTGTGGTTTTCAATGCAGCATGGAGGATGTCTTAGAATGAATGCAATCTAAAAGGAACAGTGAGGGAAAAAGAGTTAGTACGAGGGACGATTAAGAATGTACATGTTGTGAAGAGGTAAGACCATGTAAAATTGTAATTACCTTGTTGAAAGTAGAGGAATGTAACAAAGATGCTTTTGGAGTAAAAGATTTTAAGGTGAATAGATATCTGTTTGGGCAAAGAGCAGCTGCAAACGAGTTTCTTCTTTCTTTCTAATGGTTGTATAAGCATTATTTTATAGTTTGGAAAACCTTTCAAAAGAGAATGGTGGTTCGATCCGTATTCCATCAATTGTCTTCACTCTTGAAATAGCTGTGAATGTGAGCCCTTGCTTTTTAGTATTACCTATGTCAATGGTAGCTCTGTCTAATGTAAGACCTTGGGATTTGTGAATAGTGATGGCCCAAGACATTGTTAAAGGCACTTGCGTATGCCTGCCTCGCGTTATTGGCAAAATGGGTATGTCTTTTGGATGTGCTATATCCCATGGAGGTCCATTATAATCATTGAATTGGACAACCACATATTTTGGCAAGTCTAGTGGTTTTGTATTGTTTTCATATACAATTTTTTTTATGAGACCAATAGCGCCATTGACAAGGCCAACTTGGATCCATAAGTTAGCTATTAACATCACTTGCTGATCAATAGAAAGTAATACTTCCAATGGTAGTTGTTCATTGGTGTCATATTCAGTATTTGTTTGCTTAGCAATTTTAGCTAAACTTAGAGCGACAGGCAAATTTAATTCTTTGAGCATTTTCCTATTATGCAAGCGTGCAGATTCATTTGTTGCAAATAGGTGGATCGAAGAGTCAAAATATTTCTTTTGTTGAATAGTTAATGTTGCATTTGTCTGGCACATCAGAAACTGCCAATCATGTTGGAGTGCTTGAGCGTTTCTTAAGTTGTGAAGAAGTGCTCTGAATTGTTGTTGTCTTATAGATGCACCTTGCTGGTGGAAAATAGTGTCGAATGTTATGACAATAGTAAAAGAATGCAATAAACTAAGGACTGTAGAGTGTGAAGCATATATAGGTTTATCCATTACAGGGGGAAGCTGAGCAAGATCACCAACAAGAACCATGGACACGCCACCAAAGTTGTCATGTTGATTGTTAGGGAATGCTTGGCGTAAACGGTTATCTATCTTAAGTAGTAGTTTTGAGCCCAAAAAGCTCATTTTGTCTATCAGAATATATTTGATATGTTTCAATTGCTCTTGCAATGTCATTAATGATTGCCCTGTCAAAGGATGCATTTCTCTTATAGGTATGCGCAACCCTGCATGGATTGTTGTCGCTTGTATATTAAATGCACCAACTCCTGTTGGTGCTAAAACAAGCAATGGGTTTGCCATCATAGGTGGAGATATGTTTAATTCTTTTCTAATACAATCTATTAAAAATGATTTACCAGTGCCAACAGTGCCTTGAACAATCATTCGTAGAGGCGTTGTTGTAGATTGATTATTATGATGTTGTAGAATAATGTTGAGCGCAACTTTTTGCTGAGGTGATAGCTGGTTTTTTCTTGTGTCTTGGGTGGAGATTTGCATGCTAGCGTGTTGGAATTTTAGCTTGCTTGTAGTTATGAACTGAAGGGCAGTGCAGTCTAGTTGATCAACCACAACAGTTGCTCCCCAAAAGTGGCTAATATCGTAATCACGACAGCCTAGCATTTGCAGATCATTCTGGACAAAGTTATTTGTAGCTCCCATTTGTGAGAGCTGCTCCCACTCGTATAGATTTGTATCATCTTGATGTTGGGAACCATTATTGTCACTGTCATCTTCGTTTGGAAGACTGTAATCATCTATAATCTGTTGATTTCCCAAATGGCTGTAATTTGTCTTTTTAAAGTTTTTCCAATTTTTTATAATTTGTTCCTTTGAAGCTCCTATTTCAGTTGGGATGTCACGAAACGGTTTGTATAGCAGCAATTCAGACAAACAAAAAATCTCGAACTGATTGGTATCTTCATCTGGAAGCTCTGTAAACTGAGGATATACAGTCACAATTGCTTTTTTATCCCTGATGTGCCATTTTGTTTTTTTGCGTTGAGAATTATATGAAAACCCTTGTGTTGATTGTAGCAAATTTGTTGCATTTAATTCAAATGGGTGATGCATATAAGCATGGATATAAGTTGTGGAAAGGTCAGCTCCATTATTTGATTTTATGATACGGTGCAGTATTTCTCTGCCAACATTTAGAGAGACAAATTGTCGGCTACAACTTAGAAGAGGCAATTTTTGTAACATATGGCAAGTTTCTTGTGCACTGATATCACGGTCTACTACTATGCCCATCATAAATTTCTGATATGTTAATAAAATGCTATCTTCATATTTACTTGTATTTAGTATTGTTTTCAGCATTTCAATATAGGATTGCGATTTGTTTTCTGATTTTGAAGCATACTTTGAAATGTATTAGAGGACAACTTTTTTTGAAGTGACTGGTTGACAATCAATATTAGCTCTCCATAGTGAAAGCATCCAAGGATTATGAATATTCAAACGATCATCATTCCTTGTAGGTTTATAGCATGGGTTGTTGTCATTGTCAACTGTCAATGTAGACATCTCTTGTTGAACCCATGGAGCTTTGTAATGACATTCAAATGTGGGACCTTTTTTCTTGAGGCATGTATGTTCTGTACATTTGTGTGTCTCTGTAAAGTATTAAGCAATGCTTCATAATCCAATGCAGCATCCATGGTGAAGATTTTTTTTGTATGAGCTAGGCAAGGGTCATCCATTGCAATGTAGTGCATTGCATTCATCCGGTCTGCTGTGTTGCGAGGATTCCAAGCATAAACATATTGGTCGAAGAAAGTTTTTGCCATTTGGACCTCATTATCATCTATCCAATTAATGGTCTCCATATTTGGTGCTCCAGGGAGCCATAAGAAGCCATGAATATGTCCTAAGCCTCGATGTTGCCATTCATACCTATACCAATGATCCTTTGCTTGGAACAACTTTTGAATAACTTCTTCACAAAATATTGTAAATCTGCTGTGAAGGTATAATGCTGTTATATGTGGATTGCAGATCACATGGTCTGTAAGTTGTTTTCTTGTAAACTGTGTAGTTTGGCCATCATTTTCAGAGAAAAGCCTATGCAAATCAGGCCATTTGGTATCAACTGAACTTAACGTAAGAACAGTGTTGGGGGCCCCAATTGGAAGATCATTGCAGTAAGCTCTTTTCTAGATTTATGCCAATATGCATGGGTGCCTCGAAGTGTTGCACCAAAACGCAACAATTGATTAAGCAGCTGATCATCAAGAGTGTTTTGCAATCGTTCATGAAGCGCTTCGATAGTGGTTGGGACAGACTCTCCCAAATTAGTTCTAATGAAGATAGTTGCAGATTGTTGCGAATGATGTCTCATAATTAGATTGTAAATATAATATCGGAATCTAACATGTTGTCCAAATCTTTGATCAACATATCTGAGTAAGTGGAGAGCATATTCATGTAAATGAACATGCTTGATACGTGGCTGCAATGGAAGTGCAACTCCAGATGGGAAAAGGGTTGGGAATGCCATGCTTAACAAGCCTATTGTATTATATTCATTTATTGGAGACAAGATTATTTCAAGCCAAGGCATATTATTATCAGTATTAGCATATAACTACAAGGTTCTCTTAACTGTATCTAGTTCACGGGGTGGAGTAGGCAGTTTTGGAATAAAAGACGATGAAATATCTGCATCATATTCATTGCAATTGTCCAGAAGGTCTTCTGTTGGTGGAATACCTGTTACATCAGTATGTTCTTCTAAAGAGCACAACATATTTGATATATCTGTTGTAGTATTAGGAAGCATGTTGACAACATCAAAGTCTATGACAACATCATTATAGTACTGGTCATGTTGTATTTTATAGCTCAATGCATCCATAACATGGAATTTATTCACATAACAATCATATTTTGTGCCTTGTATATTACTTCGGTGGACAATAAGAACTTCAAGGTCTTTTAGTTTTCGTGGCAAAAGCTTTATAATTTCTGAAATATCTTGGGGAAAACTTATTGTGTGACCAGAATATTTGTATTGGCCACCTCTTCCATGTCTGACTTGCAAAACAGGAGCAACCCTAGCTATAAGCATCTCTTCTACTTGGGTAAGTTTTTTTAACACAACAGGTTGCTCGCCTGGGTCTAAGTTATTTGCCAAGGAGAAACGATGAACACCATTTTCAGAAAAGCATCTTGAACAAATAATATGTTATTGGTTCTCGCGTAGCAGCATTCCAATATATCTTTCCTTACAAATACTACATGTTTGAAGCATGGATAGTGAATCAATGCGATGGTGAAAGGCTTGCAATGTTTGAATGTATTGTACAGAAGAGAAACAATTTGTTGTGCATTGTTCTGTTGTTGTAGGCTGCAATATTGTCTGATGGTATAGAGGTTGCCTATTTTGTGCTACATGTTTATGTTGTAATTTGCTACTATGCAATGAAGGTTGTTGTATTTGCTGTGATACAATACTGTTCTAGCCAGATGAGAAAGGAAGGCTTTGATTCAGAATAAGAGAATCTGAATCCATCATCTGTGGGGTGTCGCATGGTGCAGGTGTAGGCAAGAGCATTTTGTGTTTCATTCGCTCCAGGCGACGCTTTTTAGAGATTTCTTCTCTATGTTGTGAATAATAGCAACAATTTTGTTCTCTTTTTTTCACTTTCCTAAGATTGCATCCTTGTGGTGTGTTCTGCATTAATATTTTAGACAATTTAAATGAACAGAGCATATAAGATGTTGAGTGTGCAAGAAACAACTGGTAAAGATAGTGTCTATGTTGTAATCTATATAGTTACATTTGAAACTTCTGTTTGATGCAATCTTTGAATTGCACATGTTAAATACTTTTGCACTAAGATTAAGCACATGACCATACAGATAACTATACATGCATTGAGACATGTATGCACATAAAAGAATATGGCTAGAGACAAGGTTACTTACATATGTAGCTACATAACTTTCAAGAGACACAATGTTGTGCATGTTCATATCTATGCACCGTGAGTGGCTTCCTTTGTGTGAGCATGTTTATAGGTGCGTGGTACTTTGCAGCTATGTCAAAATGTATTTGTATGGTTTTTCTTTATAAATGTATATACCAATTTCCATGATATACACATACATGTGTACGTATTTCTATACAGAAGCACAAACACATACATACAATCATTTATGTAGTGGTACATACATGCACATAAAAAAGATGTTGCAGATGGATTTACTTACGTATGCAGGCACATAACTTTCAAGATATATAAGATTGTTCATGTGTATATATATCTATTGTGAATGCCTTCCTTTGTATGTACATGTATGGAGGTGCATATATGGTTGTATGTATGCAAGTATGCAACTGTGGAGGACCATATGTATGCATGTACGTGTATGGAAATATATGGAAATGCACATAGAAATCTATAGGTATCTTTGTATATCGCGATACATAAATGGAGATATTTATCTTTATGCATGGCAGTAAATATTGGAGAGAACATATAAGGCAACAGACATTTACATAAATTGAATGAATACAAAGAAGAATATGAAAGCTGTTGGATGCTCAAAACTTGCATTTCAATTTACAGTTCAACATTAATGAGAATCACAAGTGTGTCTGGACCAAGCATCAAAACGTATCTAAAAGGATTCAAAATATTACAATAAAAGAAAGAGATAGGTCAACAAAATGCTTTGAATATTTAATAACAATAAACATAAAAGAACATTGTACAAGATATTGAGATTGCAGATTATAATTTGAAATGGGCAGGGAAAGCGTGGTGAAATAGTATAATATAGAAATCATGATTTTGAGATCAGGAAATTTGTTAAAACAACATAGGTTGGAGCTATTGGTTCTTGTTTTAATATTTGCGTCAATTTGTAATCTATATGGTTTGTTTATTATCATATTTGTACAGCATAGTATAAATTTAGTTATAAAAAATAAGATTTTTTGGAAAACATGGTTGTTCAATAATTACATAACATAAAAAGGCACAAAAGGATCTAAGATAATAAGCTGGAAAGAAGGAAAATTGCATTTGATTTTTTTTTTTATGATTGGAAGCATGACAGAACAAAAGCAATGTCAAAAACCAAAAGTCCTAGATAGCGAAAAAAACACTTTAGATAGTGTTGATATAGACAACGACCAATAATTTAGTTCTATTTGTCGATGACCACTAAAAACTAGGAACACGCTATCTATTGTATGAAGATCAAAAGGCCCATGGAAAGCATCACTATCTAATTGGTTTGGAACTATGCAGTTGTAGTCATCTGAGCAATCTCTGCACGTAGAAGAGCACTTTTAGCCTGGTAATCAATTATGGCAACTTTGGTTATCGTTGCTTTGAGCCTGGGTTCTGAATTGTACATGTCTATTTAATAGAGAGTGTGAAAACAAAGGAAGACAAAAGCACACGCTTGATAATGGACTGAGGTGTTTTTTGTGTAGTCAAATCGTATTGCAGCATGTAAAGCTCCTTGGCAGATATTTGCAGTATATCTATGCCAACCTCATCAAAGGCAGTAGCCCAAAGAGCGCCTGTATGATCTTGGAGCTTCATCTGCAATAAGTATTTGTAATTGCATTCTGGCACATCAGTTTGACATCTTGAACAAAACCATTGATTATCATTTTGCTGGGCGCATTTCTTTTTACATTCTTTTCCATTAAATTTCAAAGGGCAGGCTGGATAGCAAAAAGAATTAGTTTTAATGATTCTCACAACAACCCTAATAGTACTTTCAACTGTTTCAGAGAGAACACTGGTACGCTCTAAAACAACTGTGATTGTCATCCTACTGTATTGTGAGTTAAGCTGTCCAGCAACACACAATAGCAGTAAAAGGGCATCTGGAATCTTTACTCTTGACATTAGTGTCTCTGTTTCAGGTATAGAAGGGTTTATATTTAGAGTTGTTGTTGTGGTTGTGTTGATCACCTTTCCATTGAAATAACCAACACGAGCATTTCTGACTGCAAGGACAACAGCTGTTTGGGTTGTGTGCATGTTCTTCAAATCTTCACCTAGCCCTTGCCATGTTGCTCCCCATAAGTTAACATCGATAGTAAAAGTTGAGGCATCATTTATTTTTACAGTTCTCTTTGTTACTTCCCTTCCATCCTTCCTGCGAATTAATGAGGGTTCTCCAACAGCAACTACTATACCAATAACATCAACTAAAGTGTTGTTGGTGGAGTATGTAATTTCATTGATTGGTGTGAATTGAGAATTATTTGCTTCACTTTCAACAATAGCATCACAACACTTCAATATTGAATTGTTGTCCAAAGTTATCTCAAGATGGTTGTTAAGCTTATTCCATTTAGTGTTAGCTTCTTTAACGCAAACCCTATGATAATGCATTTCTGCTACATCGACAAAGCAAGTTATTCTAATTTCAGTACTTTCATCATCTATCATGTCAAAGCTAAATACTTGGCCAATGCACTTTGGTGTACTGTACTGATGCATCTTCCTCTTGTTTGTCACATGACCCTTTATCGTCCATTTATTTTGAAAGGGGTTCAAGGCTTTAATCGGGCTAATATTAATAGAAGATTCATGCTGCATAGGTGGAAGGTGAATTCCAAATTTAAGGGATTGTTTAGTTGTGGCAGGTGTGTCTCGACCCAACATTTGTTGTTCTTTCTCTTTAAACAGATATCTAGGTTTCCCAAGCAATGGAGAATTGGTAAATTTGACAGCAAGGCTAAATATTATTATAGTCCTGTAAAATGAACAAAATAAGAGGTTGAATAATCTGGATAGTGTGGAAAGGGAGATTTGAAAAGCCAAGAACAAACTAGCATAACATATAGAGGGCCATACCTCGAGTTCCAAACATTTCTAGAAGCATAAGCTGTCAATGATAGGATAGTGCCAATCTTTAATGTCTCTGAAAGTAGCAAACCACTATACTTAGGTGGGAGGATCGCCAATTGCATGTGCGTGGCATCAGACAAAACAACCTTATATCGGGCATTGTCATTTTCATTGTCTATCAATTTTTCAAAAGACAAAAGCTGAAGCACTGGAGAGGGGACATCATCCCCAGCATGGATGCAGAGGAGTGCATGTGAGGTCAATTGTAGATGTGGTTCCACTTCCTACAAGGATAATAGAAGACAACCAAATAGATAGACAAGGTCATGTACATTCATACGCATTGGCATGGGCATGGCAGCCCTTTTTTTTTTGGAGCTTCCAATTTGTATTACTATCTATGTGTATTTTTGTTTATAGGTGTTATTTTTGTGTGCATGGACAGATTATAGATTGATGTATTGAAGCATGAAAATGCACAAGGACAATGCAGAGAACATCTGTTTCAATTTATTTATATATATAAATACATAAACAAATGCAAAAAAATAGTTCAAGCAGTGACATATGTTGGTATATGCACTTGCATCGATGGATGAGAATTCTACGCAAAACTAAAGAACAAATAGAGATATAATCTTTGTAAATAATATGAATAAGAGAAAACAAATATATAAACAAGCTCATCGAAGTTTCTGTAGAAGGTTGTTGTGAGGCAGCAGGAGAGGCCATCGAAGATGACATGGTGGCCACTGTGTTTGAGAGATGAGGAATGGGGTTTTGAACGGTGAAATAGTGAGTCTATGTCACAACAATTAAAATAAGTGAATATATTTCAACGGTAAGCACAACTCATATTGCACTTGGGATCAAGAGAAAATCTTCAGTCCAACGAGATCGCAATGAAATTTCAAAGTTACAATCAGGAATGTATATGTATAGTTAGAAGACAAGCACTTATCAAGAACACTTGGAATATCCTCGTCTACTTTCAAAGAGTTTTAGTGAAAGGAAAAATAGAAAACGCTCTAATCAGCGATAAAACAAGTGCTACATAGATACAATAAATGCCTTTTAGAGTCCAGTAAATTTCTAATTACTTATATATGCACAAATGTTCAAAATTTAGGTTTAGTTGGCTACATCCCTATTGGTTATTTTGTGATGTATTTATAATATATTAATATAGCATATTTGTCTTAAGTGTGCTTTTGGTTCGGTGAATCCTGTAAATATGTGTGAAAAAAACAATTATATTCCGATGTGATAAGCTACATTAGATGAAATTAATGAAATAGAATGAATTTTGTATTTGGTTTTGCCGGCCATTTAAGGCTGTACATTAAAAGTGAACTAAGTTAAATTTATTTCATAGCTTCCTAAATGTATGATGTTCAGAGTATTTAGTTGGAGGGTCAGTTTAGTAGCGATCGATTGGTATAATTAATTCACAAATCTTAAGACATGCTATGCTGTCCCAATTTAAATTTAAATGGTCAATAAATGCGTCTTTTGATATTCTTTATATTTTTTTCACTGGAAGACACACGGTTCAACACTACAAAGCTCTAAGTGGCAAACCCTCAAACTCCTAACGCCTTGTCCATTCTTCTTCTATAGAATTATTCCTTCATGCCTTATCTTAAGCAGATTTTCATAATTTAAAACCTGCAATCTTTGGAGTTATGCCCATTTCCAAGAAGGAAAAGAAAATGGAAGTTTATGAGAACTTGGATAAGATTGAGAAGATTGGAGAAGGAACTTATGGTAAGGTATACAAAGTGAAGGACATTAACAGAGGTCAGATTTTTGCACTTAAGAAGCTCAAGATCGAGAATAATGATGAGGGAGTTTCTGTCAGTACACTAAGGGAGATATCACTCTTAAGGGCACTTTCTAATAGCTCTTACATTGTAAGGTAAGAAATGTATACACCACCTCAATGTAAACTGTCAATTTGCCAAAAAAAACTACACAAATACTTTAAAAAAAATTGTGTATGAGTTTTGGGTTTCACAAACAATGAATTGATTTTGCATTGGATGTTTTATCAGATTGGTTTCTCGCAATCTTTACTTTTTAAGGTGAGAGGGGCGTAACCCACTTGAATAACCATAAAAAAGCTTATGTTAAAACAATGTACAGAAGAATTGAAATATGATGTCATCTTACCATCTTAGTGACCCATTATCATGTTTAAGTCATGTGGTACTGAGTGTTTCTCTAAAATTTAGTGAGCTTAAAAGTCATAAGAATCAAGATAACCATCGTCAAACAAAATAAAATAATAATCAAACTATGAGAAAATTGGTATAGAAGTTAAAACCACAAGGCAATACTGGCGGATTTATCCATCGATAAAACCCTAAGAACAAAGGTATCTGCAAGTTATGCAACTTCAAAAAAATACTAAACATGCATGTTTTAAATTTTCCCCTTATACAGTGATGTTAAACAGAACTATAGAGATTTTATTATCATAGCAGAGTATAGTAAATTTTTGGCTGATAGAATAGTTCATGGAAGTCCGTTGCCTTCATGGAGACCCTATATTAAAACTTGTTAATAACATTGGGCTACATCCCTGTTGGTTATTTTGTGATGTATTTATAATATATTAGTATAGCATATTTGTCTTAAGTGTGCTTTTGATTCGGTGAATCCTGTATATATGTGTGGAAAAAACAATTATATTTGGATGTCTTTGAGTTTGACAAATATCTCTAAATTTAACTATGTTCTATCATCTGTATTACCAGATATGTTTTCTTCCCTCCAAAAGCAATATGTTTATATGAAATCCCCTATTCAACAGCTATACTGATGAATTAGTATTTTATTGTAGGCTATTGGACGCGAAACAAATAAGGAACAAAGTGGGTAAGCTCCTTCTGTATTAAATTCTTAGGAAATAGGTTCTTATATTCCCTTATTAGCAACTCCACCACCTGTTCACAGTCTATTCATGGCAATAAGCTACAATACTAACCATTTTAGGGAACTAACCTGCAAACTTGAAACAAATCTTCAGAGCTTCCGTCCTTTTCTCCTTTGATTCAGCAAACGTAAACAGGGCAAAGAAATCACCTTCTTCCTGCAAAAACCCAAACAGGCAGCAAACATTACACGAGAAAACTAAAGAAAACAACAAGAAAAAAAACCAGGCTTAGATCCCACAAAGAAAAACACCTCACTCACTTGCAAATTTCAAAGAAGTCTCCAACAGAAGATTACGAACGCAGTAGTGGAGAAGGTAGATCTACACTTCACATAAAATGACCAAAATGACTAGAAAACAAGCAAGGATGTAAACAAGAAAAGCAACACCTCGTTTAACGCAACGCTAATTTCCAAAAAATAGCAAGGATGTAAACAAAAAATAGTGGCACCTCCTCGTTTAATTAATTCATATTCCAACTGGTAGTAATAAATGTATGCCTGGTGAAATAAATACCATTGCCCAGTTTATGCCCGGTGAAATAAACCCTTCGAGTTTGCAACGTGCGAAGTAATCTTTCCAATTGGTAGTAATAAATGTATGCCCAGTGAAATAAATACCATTGCCCAATTTATGCCCGGTGAAATAAATGTCATTGCCTTGTTTTCAACTGCTTTTCTTTCCGATTCTTTTTTCCGGATGGCTGACACTTTCCCGGCAAGCAAACCCCCATACAAAAAGCCTATCGGCTTAAAAATAAGATAAACCTCTATACTAAACCACAAAATATATAACTTGACACGTTTTTTCTTATAGACAACAATTGTTATTCTAGTAGTTTATAAGCAACCTCTATTTACGGGGAGACAACAATTGTTATTCTAGTAGTTTATAAGCAACCTCTATTTACGGGGACATGTTTTCTAAATGAGATGGGTGGGAGAGTCTGGGTGCGCAAGGATGGGAGCATCAGTCGCAGAGGAGGTTGAAGGAGATGGAGATGATGCAGATGACGACAAGGGGGGTGGAGTCGATTCTCCCTGCCAACGCTTATGCTCTGTTTTGTGTGTGTGGCCCAAGGATCCATGGAGTCTGGGGTTTTTCAGGAGGTTTGTGGCCCATTTCTCCTGTCCTCGGCATGAGCAAGGTGTCTGGGAGGTGAGCGGGTTTTTTCTGCTCAACCGTCTGATGGGTGCTCTTTTGTGGGTTGCTGCCCGAAATCAACTCTAAAATGCAGCCTTTGGTGTGGCGTGGTTGTTTGGGTTGGTAGCAGCGCTAGAGAGCAGTCTCTTAGTGATGTGGTTGGCTTCGTGCTTCTTTTTTATGTGCCCCTCCTGGGATGGGGCAATTTCTCCCTCTTCCTCATCATTGGGATTTTTCATGATATTTCTCTAAGGGTTTTGATGAGGGGATTGAGTAGTTTCGGGGATCTTAAGTCTTTTCAGGATTTGCACATGTGCTCATAGGCTTATTTTGAGTTGCTCATTGTGCTTTTTTAGAAGGCTTTGTTTTCTGTTCATATCTTTGGCTGCCCTGTTTGGGATCTTCCCCTATTTGCCTCGTGGTTGGATGCTCTTTCACTTCTTCAGTATCTTTGGTTATTTTCAGTTTTTCTTATTGAGGTGGCCTTATCTTCTTTTAAGGTGGAGATGACTGGTATTGGTGATAACCTTCTTTCTATTGAGGTGGATCTTGATGCTACGGATGATGTTGGGAGGTGCTAGTGGGAGGCTATTGTTGATTCGCTTGGTGGCTAGCTTGGTACTAAGTATTGTTTTTTGATTGCTTTCTCTCCTTTAGCTCCTATTGAGGTAGTGTTTTTTAAGAGTCTTTTGATCTCAGTTCTAGTCTTTTCCAAGTTTGAGGTTATGGGTACCTTTCCAAAACCCTTGAAGGTCTCATATGCTCCACTTGCATGTTCTCTTAAATCTCTTCTTGAGATATTTTTCTCTCCTATGGAGGTGGAGTGGTTGCATGGATTTTGGGCTGAGGGTCTTTCTAGATGGCCTCTGTTTGTGTTGTTGGTTAAGGGAGCAAGCAAAACCCTTTTGGTTTTCCTTGCAAGAGGTTTTGAGAGCCGTGTCAAAACCCTATGTCTCAGATAACAGTTGAGGGAGCCTGTAAAAACCCTACTTCTAGTTGTGGGGGCCTTATAAAACCCACTTTCCTAGTTGGGGGAGCTTGGAAAAACCCCATGTCTCTTGTTTTTACTAGGGACAGACTAGATCTTGAAATATTTCAAGGGCCCAGTCTAGCCAGTTCATGGGAGCTTGGGAAAACCCTTCTTGTTGGCTGAGGGTGCCTGATGTACCCTTAATCTATGTTTTCTGAGGTCTTTTGCTTAGGTCGTCTATTCTACTAACCTGGTTTGTAATGTTGCATTCCTGATGTTTGGTAGTTGTTGTGCTTGTATGTTTCCATCCTTAGCAACCTTTGTTATGGGATCTAGATGTCCGTAAGTCCAAAAGGTATCAGGTCCTTTCTAAAAACTCATGGTTCGCAACCAAGTAGTCCAGTCTATCTTTCATGGGCGACTCTTTGTTGTAAAGGGTTTTGAGGCTCCTTCAAAACCTGTTTATCCTAATAAAAATTAACCTCTATTTAAAAATTATTTGCATGTGAATAATATAAAATATTTTCAATAATATACCACTTTAAATTTACTATAAAAAAGAGTGCGGTATGCCAATGAAGAAGATAACCTCGTGCATGAAAATGAGATCAATCCATCACATCCCTATAATAAAAAAATAGTTGTATTCAATGACTTAGTCAAATAACCAATACTATTTACATGAATGCCAATTTTCTCCATTTAAACATCAACTTCCTCAACCCTTTATCTCATAAAATTATATTCTACATCAACATATTTAGTTTGAGCTTGATAAACTTGACTCTTGACTAGAAAAATTACATTATGTGAATCACAATTCAATACTATTAGAATATATTAAATATATTAAAAAGCAAAAAAATAGTGCAAGAAATAGATGATATAAAAATATAAATACAAATGAATTAAAAAGTCAATATAACTTTATAGAGTTACTCTTAAAAAAAACAATGAAAATTCTAAACAAGCAAAAAAGTATTGAGAAAAATCAAAGGCATAGAGCTACATGAATTATAAAATTGTATAATTTAAAAAAGGAGATCATATATATGCGCTAAGTGAGAGGCGGAAGGTGGAAAATATGAAGCAAGGGTGTTTAAGGGAATATAAGTTGATAGAAATGTATAACACTACTACATAGATATTCTAGGTAAAATAATTAATCTTAATGTATAAATAAGCTATTTAGGATAAATGGATTGAGATTTATAATTATTATTATATTACTTTTTCTTGAATATTAGAGTTTTTTTCTTTTTCTTTTCCTTTTGTTATGGTTGTAGATAATATTATTTTTACAGGTCAAAATTAAGGATCATACATGGGATTCTTAACAATATTTCATGGAGATTTCTCCTCTTTCAAGAAGTTATCTTGGATAATTTGAATCTTTAAATCTATCTTGGTTTTACATTCATGTAGGACTACAAATGATAGGATATAGTATTGGTGTAACAAGATGCCACGTTAGATTAAGCTAGGCAAAATTACCCAAGGAGTTTTACATAATTTCCATTGTAATTGGGATTGTAATACTCACATTGGGCACTCTCCAAATATATGTGCTCCTCTTTCATCCAAAGAAGACCCACAGGCTTAGAAAATAATGGAAATCATACCGCCATCTTGTTGGGTATGCATGTCTTATCATAAGTATGGTTAATGTGCTTGAGGTGATTAATTTCATGGGGTTGTACACTATTAAGCTTCTCTAAAGATTGGTCATTTCATCTCTTATAGGTGAGATTTGCTAAAATAATTTGTGGTATAGTTTAGTTTTGCTAATTATTTTTCTTATCTAGTTTAAACAATATATTTTGTGTCGATATAAAATTTGCTAAAAGATTACCATCGGAGTGATTATGTCGTAGAATTCAGTAGTGATTATGTTGTAGAATTCAGTAGCTCACGGAGTAGAATAGGTATGTGAAGAGAAATTTCATTGTCAATTAAGTAATTCATAAATCCTAATTAATATTTTTCAAAGATTATTATCTTCCGCATTTAAATTCTTCATATGTTATCTTATACATTTATTTATTTTGCCCCTCAATGCTAAGATAGTTTGAGGAAGCTATTTACTATCATAATTTATCATTGTTCTCATGTGAACCATCTTATGAAGCTTATAATAGTGTTATGGCCTTGTATGTTGTTTTGACATTACCAAAAAAAAATTGCAGTTCATTATTATTAACTATGAGGATAACAATAGAATTTAAAAATGGTTACCATATTTTATTGGAAGAAGCCTATTATGGAGGTTGTGACTTTAAAATTTAGTTGATCACTTGTGTAAACTTTTAATGGAGGTGATATTCAAACATTAGCAAACAGAGACACACTTGTGATGTTCATCAGAAATCAGCATAGGAGCACTCAGACAAAGGTAAAGGAACCCCAAGGAAAAGTATAGGATTGCGAAACTTGTAGCGCCTAACTTGTTTAGCAGACCATCTAGTCTTGCACTTTCCAACATTGATACATCAAAGAGTAGATTTGAAAGAATCTCTAAACAACAAACGTTAGCAAACAGATTACCATTCCCATTGCCCCTACTAGAGTTGTAAGGTTATCCCACATTATTAAGTTCTCTGGTAGTATAAATAGTTTGTTCACAACCACCATGATGGTCAAGTTTGTTCCAGATATACTTATGTCACAAGAAAATACAAAAATGGTATTAATAATCCAAATAATTGGGATGGCCCAACTGTCAGTAAAACTTCTACAGAATGGACTCTTGAACTCAGTGAACTAACATGGTACATGTGCCTATAGTGGCTAGCTCAAATGGGAAAAGAAGCAATGCCTCAAAATTGCACTGCAGTAAGTCTCAAGTGTTCAGCCCAATTGTCATGGCTACATTCTTGGTATACACAAAATCTATTAACATAGATATAAGTAGGCTAATGCTCAGCTATAGAACAAAATCTCCTGTTTTGAGGAAAGGCAGAACTCCAGCTGCGTCGCAGTTCCTGTTTTTTATGAGATCATTTGTCTCACAAAAAACAATAAGGAATAAACAATTGTAGGTCGGCTATCTTCCCATGAGGAATGAGTTGAAGGAAGGATAACTATCTAAAACGCTGAGAAAAGCTTTTCCATCGGCCACTGTTCTGTGATTTACTTGAGGCAAAGGCTTGTCTGGAATTCCAGGAATGGTAGCCTCTCCCTCCAACATCTTCAATGCTTCTGCCATACTTGGTCTGAATGCCACTGCAACGTGTGTACACAAAATGCCCACTAAAACAAATCTCTCCATTGTACTCACCTCTCCACTCTCAAGCATTCTGCAATCTACCATTTGATCCACTCTATTCGCTTTCAGAAGCTTCCATGCCCAATCGGTAATAAGGTATTCAGATGAACACGCCACAGAAGTATCCAGAGCCTTTCTGCCGCTCATGATTTCCAACAACAGAACTCCAAAGCTGTAGACATCGCTACGATTCGTTAGAATTCCATAGAGAGCATACTCAGGCGCCAAATACCCATGTGTACCAGCTATTCTTGAAACGAGGTACGATTCCCCTTCCGTTGTCTTCCTCGCCAGCCCAAAATCCGCAACACAGGCATTCATGTCATCATCCAGCAGAATATTACTGGCTTTGATATCTCTGTGATAAATCGCAGGCTTAACGCCAGAATGCAGATAACACAAACCCTTAGCGATGCCCATTATAATGTTCTTCCTCTGCTCCCATGTCAGTGCTTTCCCATTTCCATAAATGTGTTGATCGAGGCTGCCATTAGCCAGGTAATCGTAAACAAGAAATCGCTGGCACCCATCTTTTCCATCACTCGCAACGCCAAATCCTCGCAGAGCCACCAAATTCGGGTGTTGAAAGCTGCTGATGATCTCCACCTCCTTCAAGAAATCCGAGTCTTCATCGATAGAACACTTCTTCATTCTTTTCACAGCAATCATATGACCATCGGGAAGTGTGCCCTTATACACCATTCCAAAACTGCCCTGCCCAGTTAAATTGGCACAACTGAAATTGTTCGTTGCCTCCTTGATTTGCCGTACATTGAACCACACTTTACCCATGTTGGGTTTCACAGCGTTACTCAAAAGGCTTCTGTTAATTCTCACAAAACGCCTGTGCTTGCCGCCCAATTTCGCCCTGGCCCATCTCCAGTATCTGATTCCTATTCTGCAGAGCAAGATCATAGCTATGGCGGCACCCACACAACTATATAACACCTTAAAAGAAAAAACACTATAGCTTGCAGACTTGTTTTTAATTCTTCCTGATGATCTTTTCCTTGAGTTTTTCCACAGCGAATGTTAGTAAGTTATAAAAGGGGCAATATCGAGTTGCTACAACTCTTATCTGAACCCGAATGCCCTTTCATGTTTTTAGTAGTCTTTTGATGTTTCGTCATGGATGCTCAGATTTATCCCTGACTTTGTTCCGAGCTTGGTATCGCAATTAAAGACGAGGAAAATATTGGAACATTTGGAACATTCGGCTTGCAAAAGAGTTCTTCGCTTATAGAATTTGTAAGATCCAGTCTGCTAAATTATAGAGAAGGAATCTGACGCCTTTGGACTATTACAGAAAGATGGAAATTTACGTATTTTCCATTGACTGAGTTTGGAATCTTAGATGAATTCTAAACCAGCAATTCCTTCCTCCGCCAACACAATTATTTGGGTACATGCTTGAGATATAACTGTATTCAAATTAATTGGATATGAAAAAAGAATAAGTTAATTAAATGCAAATCTATAATCTGGTTTGAAAGGAGATTGATAATTATGATAGAAAAAGGTGTTTTAATCAATTCAAAGAATGTATGTCATACTCAAATTCTTCTGTCGTGGTAGCTTGTTTGGTTAAAAATGTTAAAAATGTTTACATTGTTTCCTACAATCTTCAATTTGTTTTCATTATCCAGCATAATCTTGGATTTAAAACTATTATCAATTTTAGAAAACAACTTTATATTACTAGACATGTGATTAGAGCACCTCGAATCTAAATACCAAACATCTTTCACATCATTTTTAGCTTTGTCTTAGGGTAAAAATAAATTATTTAAGGAAGCCTCTTCACTCTTTTGAGCATGATTGACATTTTTATTGTTGTCACTTGATTTAAGTCTACAATCTCTTTCAAAATGACCAATGATTATACTTGTTACAATGGTAACACTAGATTTTTCTCTTGTCAAATTTGTCTCTTCATCTTCCTCCTTGACCACGTCTTCTTCCTTTGTTTCTTCTTGAACAAATATGATTCTGACCTCTACCTTGGCCTTGATTAGTCTTGGAGCTACTACTTGCATCTTCATTTTTTAAAATTTGCACCTCAGATTAAAAATATTTCTCATTAACATCTTGAGATGAATCTCTCAATCTTTCCTCATGTGACATAAGAGATGGACTCTTACGAAGAGGGAAGCTTACGTAGTTTCTATTGACTGATTTTGGAAGCCGAGGTCAATTGTAAAGGTTTGCATATGCCTTCCTTCACCAAGGACAAATATGGAATATATGAAAAAAAACACAATTTCTTTGGATAAAGACTCGATATGGAAATGTATTATATATTTGTGCATTTGTAACTTGTGATCAAATGTTATGGAAGTGCATCTATTATGTATTCATGTATATCATACAAAGTCATTTCTATTTTAAATTATCGTTCATTTTTAATCAGAATAATTAAAATATTGAAGTATGTACAATTTTTTTAAAATGCTAAGAAAATTTATCAAAATATATGTCATATAATAGAAGGTGATGTTTGGACTAAAAGCTAATTTGATTTCCTTATATATGAAGTTTGGTTGCTATTTTTATGGTTCTCGATCAATGTAATTATATATATATATATATATATATATATATATATATATATATATATATATGTTTGGTTGCTATTTTTATGGTTCTCGATCAATGTATATATGTATATGTATGTGTGTGTGTGGAAAAGGAATAAATTAATAAAATGCAAATTTATAATTTGGTTTAAAAGGAGATTCATATTTATGATAGAAAAGGGTGATGATTATGTTTTATGAATCCCAAGAATCTATGTGAACATGGGCATTCTCACTGTTGTAAATCAAATTTAAGGTTTCTTTATTTAATTTTCTATGTAGATTTGATTTTAATGATTGTTGGCTTCATTTTCTATCTTCCTAGTTTAAAAAAATGTTATAGTTTTTCAAATGGCATGCATCATCATGCATTAAATTCAGTTTCTTCTATTGTAAATTAGCTTGGCTGATTCAAAAATGTTAAAAAATGTGTCTTAATCACATATATCTCTAGTCATCCTTATATACTACTTTACTTGTCAAGTTGTAGTCATAAATCTAGATATTTATAGTTGCAAGCTATTAGTATTTAAACTTCTTCTTAAGTGTCGTAGGTTTTTGCACTAAGTTGTCATAGCTTGACCATCTTATAATTTTTGTAAGAATATAATGTTGCACTTGATCAAGCTTTTGAGAGAGACAATATAGGTTTTGACAAAGTATAAGGTGAACTTGTAAGCATAAATCACTATAAGAAATTCTAGATGTGTTTGTAAATTATTTTATAGAGATCGTGCTTCTAGGGAGGTTTAGTTTGATTCATAGGCATGTTTTGTTTCATTTTTGTCAAATAAAAGCTAGTAGTATTGCAATTAACAAAATGTTCATTTTTTGTGTATTCATAACTTGTGATCTAATATTATTCATTTTTTGTGTATTCATAACTTGTGATCTAATATTATGAAAGTGCATCTACTCCACATTTGATATATACCATACAAAATCATTGACATTTTAAATTATTGTTCATTTTTTAATCAGAATTATCAAAATATTAAAATATAGATAAACCTTATAAACCATTAAACAAATTGATTTAAAATAGATGGCATATCATAGAAGGTGAAGTTTGGACTAAAAGATACTTTGACTTTCATAGATATAAATTTTTTAATTTGAATAAAATATCTTATATATGATAAGATTGTTGTCATTTTTACGGTTTTTGATCAATGCAAGTTTTTGGTTAAAATAGGTTGTAGAAAGTAAGAAGTTGTTGGTAGTTTAATAGGGCCAAGCTTAAACAACACACACTAAGCTGACAATGCTTATGTGGTCGAGCCAACAATGTCTCCTTAAACAATACCTTTGTCATTTCTGTTCGTTCTCACATCAACTGTTAGAATGGTTTTATTCACCATTTAGAACGATTTTATTCATGTTTCAATTATACCTCTTCCATATAAGATTCCTTTGTTGCATGAAAAATCAACAATCTATTTATTTTGTCCCACATTTGTAGCAAAAGCAAAAGTAAAGTAGAACTTGGGTTATAAATACAATACAAATTTGAATAAGTTTAATTCAATGATATGATCTTTAATATAAATTTAAAATTATTCATTTATTATAAAAAAGTTGAAATAGTTTGGTTTCTAAATAATTATAATGCTGAAATAAATTTTGAAATAAGTAGATAGGATTTATTTTATACAATAATAATAAGATAAAATTAATATATTTTAATAATAATTTTTTTTAATGATTTTATGTTTAGTTGTATCAATTAGAAGTAATTTTTTTATTTAAAAAATTATTTTTAATATTTTTAATATTAAAGTTATTTTGTGTATTTAAGAAATAGATTTTTAATTTTAAGAATATTTTTCTTTATTATTTATTATATTATATTTATTTTATCTATAAATTATTAATTTTGATTTACAAAATGAATATAGATATATACAAAATAGTTGTTACAAACTTTATAATTATAGTATTTCATACTAATATGAAATAAAATTTGACAATGTCACGATTATAGATACATATTTCATATATGTTTAAAGAGAATATAAATATATTATTTGTAAAATATAAATTCTAACTAGGTGAAATACAAAATCTCTTTTTATAGTGTCGATTAAAAAAAAACTATATTTCATTGGAAAAATTATTTTAAGTTAAAAAATTATATTATATTATATTTTAATTTATGTTTGACTAGTCTAAATTGTCTAGATTTGGCTATCCGTCATTAGAAGAGACAAAATTTCACAAGTATTGAAAACTTGACAAGATTAATGTACTTGAATCTTTTCAATAGACTAGAAAGTTACAGAAGATTGCATTTTTAAATTGTAAAGTTTATAATAAAGACTACAATTTTAATTGGCGAAACATTTAAAAGTATGAAAAGAATTAATATAAATCATTTTTAATTTTAGTATTGTTGCTTGTTGTTGGTGGTGCATAGACAACATATGGAATGCTCATGAGTCTATATCAAGAAGTGGATAATCTTTCAGAAGTAGAAACACATTTGAACACAGGATCATTCCTTCGCCAAGGACATATATGGAATATCAAAAAAACAATTATTTTGGATAAAGACAATTATTTTGGATAAAGACTTGTTATGGAAATGTATTATTAATTCAATATGAATATGGAAATTTGACTTGAGGCAAATACTCAAAAAAAATTCTTAACATTAACGTAAACTACCCATGTTAAGGACTACTTAAGGATATGGCATAAAGCTAAACACATAGGTTGACGAAACTTACACGTAAGTAATATGCACTATGATAATTATATAAAACAATGGGATGATGTGGACGTTGAACTATTGTGATGTTGACTTTGTACATATCAAGGCAATTCTTTCATATAGAGTATTTTTACCTATGTTTAAATGATTGTAATATTGTACTAAGGCTAGCGTGGTTTGACTTAATAGTCAAGGTACTCTAAAGTTTCCCTAAACCCAATAATAGTTGAGATGAATAGAAAAAAAAAAGAAGGGGTTTCAGAGATACGATATATCTCCTCATGTTCTTTCGAACTTATTCTTCAATTAATTTGCTATTTGCATTTTAATTGTATTATTATATTTTGTGTAATTCTTACAAATTATTTTATTAGATCATCATGATATTTAATTGAACGTTTGTTTGAGTATTTGTAGTTTTCAAGGTTTGGTGATTGGTATTTTGTCTTATCTTATTTGTGAAACAAAAGAACTTGGAAGAGAAAAAGTCAAAGGCTAAAGTACAATGAATTGGCTTGAGGTTTAAGAGTTTAGGGATTTGACTTACCTTTTTTTGGCGAGGATGAAAATTGTATTACAAAAGTTTGATGTCCAAAGTCCGATGAACATAGGAACTTTGAAGCTTGACATCTAATGCCCAAAAACCTAAGTTGAATTTGAAGCTTTAAAGGGGACCATTGATGATCGGGGTTTAGACAATAAGCCTTACTCCTTTCACAAATGTAACAAAAATTTATAAGTAAAGGTTTTGATCAATGAAGCCCAAAATACTTTGAAATTTCTTATAGTTTTTAGTTTAATTATAGGATTGAGGAAGGGTTTTAAGTTTTTGATTAAGGCAAAAATAGGTTTTGAAGGGACCCGAAACCCTTTAACAGTATCAAAGCTCAGTGAAGTCTTAATAAGAAATTAAGCCAACAACAAGCACAAAAAACTGAACAACCCCATAATAGAAATTAACCACATTACATCAAAGGGGCAAAAACCAGATAGAGCACAAAACAAAAACAAGAGAAAGCAAAAAACACAAGGCATAGAAAAGTCAACAAAGAACCAGCACCAGAACAACAACCCTAGTCCAGCAATGTCATGGACTGTTCCATCTCTTTTTCAATCGTGATCATTGTGTCAGTGATTTTCTTGAGCTTCTGAAAGTCAAGAGGAGGTCCAGCTGCCTTTCTCTTCAATGTACCTTTGGTCCTTTTGATGGGTCCCGAAGAAGTATCATATTCAGTATTAGCGTCCACATCCACCACTTCCTTCATCTGGAACTGCTCTTCGAAGTTACTGATCATATTCTTAAAGCTTTCCACAATGGAACAAATCACCCCACGACTATTTTTTACAACCATCCTGATGGATTCCTTAATTTTAGCATTTTCATTTTCCAAAGGTTACATCCTACCATCATAGCCCTTCTTGAAATGGTCAAAAGCCTTCATAGTAGTTTTAAGACATTCTATGACAGAGGCCATATCCTTCTTAGACCTGTGGGTCATCCCATCTGACACCTGCACTTTCTCCATTTGCTTGACTTTATCTTTGACAATTTCCAAATTGTTGTTGTCAGCGCTTTGTTTAAGCTGGATGTCCTTAATCTCATGAAAAATCCATTTAAAAATCTTAAAAGTATCCATAGCCCCATTTATAGACAAGGCAAGAATATCATTAACAAATTACGTATCAGAACAAAGTAAATGTGAAGAGAGTTCTAAAGAGCTTGGAAAGGGCTGGCGTTTCTCAAGGTTCTAATCAAGAAGGGACTCACTAGAAGCAAAGGGAGAAGGACTCTTACCCTAGCTATGAAGATTTTCAACCAAAGCAGCAGCAAGGTTGATAGGGAGGCTCCTTCTTGCTCGAGTCAGCTTGACTCACTCCAAGGAAGGCCTTTTCTCCTAGCCTAGTCCAGGAATACTCTTCTCTATTCCCCTAATCTACTCTAGGACCTCACTATCAAAGTTTGTTCCTCACTCCTCATGAATTCACTTTTGTAAATTCATCAGCTCATCAAACACCTTACAGGGTTTCTCTACCATAGTTTAATCTTACAACTCCTCTCGAGTTGTTTCTTAATCATCCTAGGATCTACTCTTCATTAGATCCCATCTCCCTTGTTCTGAGGCTAATAGCCTAGACTCCCAAACAACCCTGCTTATTATTTTCCTTAGTCACTGGTACCTAGTCGGGCTATCATCAAGCTCACCTAGGGCCAGTCTGTTGAAACGGTCATCGCCATTCCCTGGAATTTTACCAATGGAACCCTATAGTACATGTTTGGCTCTTCTTGACAACTTCCAATGGTCGTGTGGATCCCACAATGGAGCTTCAAGACAAAGCCATGACTGCAATTAATTGTCACCAACAGGAAAAACAAGAAAACAAAACACAACACTATCTACAGAGTCGAACTTGGCACAGTTACAGAATTGAAACTCACACTGTGCAGGAAAGAAACTTCTACACTATCTACATCACCATTTGAAAATTTAAACCAAAATTAACAACAAAGAGGAAACCAAGAAATGATCTTTCGATCTATTCACAGAACAAAATTGTCTTATGGAAAACTCCAAAATCCAACCGAACCCTTACAAAATGCCCATTGGATCTTATATAGCTTCTGCACATGTTGTGCATCATCCCTGAACGGATGAGATGCACCCTCGACACAATCAGTTGTCTGCAGTAACCGTCCTTCAATCTCCTTCGGGTCATCGGGTTCGCGCCATAGAAACACTTGGCTTCCAAAGAGTGGCATCGAACAAACTTAGGCTGCAATGAGTCCCGAACAAGTTCCATTGATGGGTCAGTTTCATCGACGTCGAGAAAACTGAAGGCGGTTTCATCGACATCGAGAAAACTTCGGCTACGATGAGTTCCGAAATCATTTGATCGAAGGCTTTGTTTCATCGACAACCTCCGATAGGTGCTTTTTCCTTGGGTCCGTGAAATAGCTTGAACAAGACATGCCTAAAGCCGATGGTGGGCTCCACTGCTAGCGGTCTAGGGAATATTCACAAAAAGAAGACAAAAAGTGGTCCAAGCTACTTTAAGCTTGAAATGCAGTCCTTAGCCAAAAATGAAAATTTGCAAAAATTCAAAGGGTATTTGTTCACCCTTAGGTGCTCTTCCACCATACTCCCAAACAAATAAAGTTAAGTCACCTCTTTTGGGATCAATTTCTTATCAATGCCCAACTTCTGGAAGTCTATTCCAGGTACCCATGTAGCTTCTGCATCATCCATACCCTGCCAGTTAACCAGGTGCTCCCAATAAGTTTGGTGTCTTGTCCTTTTTGCGACCCTTGAACTCATTATCTTCTCGGCCTTTGGACTTGGTTTTGCTGCCATTTGAAGGTCATGTGCATCATCTGTTATCTCTGCTTGACTCTGGTCTGAATCTGGAATTGCCCCTCTATAAGCCACTAAGTTTGCCACATTAAAAACCAATGACAATCCTATTTCACTTGGTAGGTCCACCTTTTATGCATTTTCCCCATACTTGGCTAAGATGGCACATGGAGCCAACCTCCTCATCTACAACTTATTAGGTACCCCTTGCTGCAACCTTGCTTTGTTGAGGTGTACCATGACAAGATCTCCTACTTGGAATTGTAGGTTCTTTCTTATCTCATCAAACTTTTGTTTGATCTTAGCTATGTTATCCTTCAAGGCTTGCTTTACTGTTTCATGTATCTCCTTCATTGACTGAGAAAAATATTCAGCATATCCACGCCTTATTGTTGTATTCCCTAAGTTTCTTAGTTCAAGAATACCCCTTGGGTGAATTCCATAGATCACCTCAAAAGGACTTTTGCCTGTGGTCCTTTTTATGGTATCATTGTAGGCATATTCAGCTTGTGCTAACACTTGATCCCAAGTCTAACCATATTCCTTGGTAAGGCACCTCAAAATATTTCCTAAGCTCCTATTTACCACCTCGGTCTGTCCATCTATTTGGGGATGGTATGCAGACCCAAAAGATAGGTTGGTGCCAAGTTTTTGCCAAAGTGTCTTCCAAAAATGACTCATAAACTTTGAGTCCCTGTTTGAAACAATACTTATGGGCAATCCATGTATCCTAATCACTTCCTTAAAGAACAACTGAGCAATATGACATGCATCATGAGTGGTCTTGCAAGGTACAAAGTGGACCATTTTGCTAAACCTGTCCACTATGACATAAATGCTATCAAATCCCTACTTTGTCCTTGGCAACCCCACTACAAAGTCCACACTAATACACTCCCAAGGTCTGTTTGGTATGGGAAGAGGTTGGTATAAACCGACATTTGAAGAAGTACCCTTGGCTTTTTGGCAAACTATGCAAGTCTCTACATACTTTTTCACATCTTGATTCATCCTTGGCAAATAATAATAGCTTTGGACTAACTCCTGAGTTTTGTTGACTCCAAAGTGACCACTAAGACTGCCATTATGCTTCTCTTGTATGAGATTTTCTCTTAATGAACCTCTAGGCACACAAAGTTGCCTTCCCTTAAACAATAACCCATCTTGTAAGGTATAATCAGAAAACTCACTATGGAAATGGTTTTGATACTCTTTGCATACCTTATAAGAATTGGATAAATCTTCATCATCTGGGTATAGGTCTTTAAAATTGTCGACTCCTATGCTCCTCAATTGGATTTCTTGGATTGTCAAAAGTCTCCTGCTTAATGCATCAGTGACCCAGTTTAACTATCCTTTCTTGTGCTTGATTGTGGATGTGTAGGCTTGCATGTACTCCACCCATTTCATGTGTTTTGTGAGTTTAGAAAGCTCAATGCTTGATTGTTCGTATAGACTACAAATTCCTTAGGAAGGAGATAGTGTCTCCACTTCCTCAAAGCTTGCACTAAAGCATATAACTCCAAGTCATAAGAGGAGTATTTCCTCTCTGCATCACTTAGCTTCTCACTATGGAAAGCTACTGGTCTTTCTTCTTGGCTTAGGACAAAACCTACTGCAACATTGCTTGCATCACACTCCACTATGAAGAGTTTTTTAAAACTAGGTAACACCAAAACCGGTTGAGTGGCTATCCTTTCTTTCAAGGTTTCAAAATCTTTATTTTCTTTTTCATTCCACTAAAAATTTTCCTTCATTCCACCTCTAATGGTGTCTGACATTGGTGCACATATAGCACTGAATTGCCTAATGAACTTCCTGTAGTACTGAGCTAGTTCATGGAAGCTTCTCACCTTTGTCACTACTTAGGAGTAGGCCAATTTACTATGGCTTCAACCTTGCTGGGATCCATCTTGAGGTTTCCTTGAGACAACACAAACCTATGGTAAACCAACTCTTGCTTAACAAATTCACACTTATCCAAGTTCATGGTTATCTTTTCATCATACAATCTTTGTAGCACATCTTGCTAATGATTAACATGATCTGCCCTATCCTTACTGAAAATGAGAATATCATCTAGATATACCACCACAAATTTACCTATGAATTCCTTCATCACCTCATTCATGACTCTCATGAAGGTGCTTGGAGCATTGGATAAGACAAATGGCATTACAAGCCATCCATAAAGACCCTCTATAGTCTTAAATGCAGTTTTCCACTCATGATCCTCTTTTTAATCCTAATTTGGTGGTATCCACTTTTAAGGTCAATCTTGGTAAAATACTTGGCTTCCCCTAAACAATCCATTAGGTCTTCTATTCTAGGAATTGGAAACCTATATCTGATGGTGCTTATCAACTCTGGCACTTTGGAGAATTGGCAGTGTTCACCGGCAAGCAAGTGACTTATGCACAGTCACCGGTATCTGGTACATTGGCAAGATATATTGTTCACCGGCACTTGGAATAACATGAAAAACACTTGGTTATGTTGAAGACATCATTTGGACACTTTGTCTTGGAGAATTGTTCATTGGTATGTTTGTGTTTGCATATTTGTTGTTACTGGCAAATAGGTCCAGGTTATGCACCGGTAGGCTTATCTATTCCAGATCTGCACAGCATGCTTTGGAGATGATTTTATTATTGTTGTAAATGAATTAAGCCGACATGTTGAATCAAATATTGCATCGGTTATTGATTTACTTGTAATTTTTTTATTGTAATATCTTTTAGAGCCGACCTACTAAAATTGGTCTTAGGTTATGGTATATATGTAAGATCAGTATGCAATTGGAAAAAGGAATTATAAGAAGGTATATGCGAGAATAAGCAGAGCTATACACATAGACATCATTTGAAGGTGAAGCAAAGTTTTTGTGAAGACATATCAGAACGACACCAGTACTGAATCCAACATATGAAGATGCTCTTTTGAGCAGTACATCATTATTGGATTTAACCATCCAATTGTATTCAGTGTGACTCCTATTTGTGATTGAGCAGTGAGCTCTAGGTGCTTGGCCTTTCTACATGTGCAAACCCCATTTGTGTACACATACTATCTGTAGTAGTATCATTTGATTGTGGGTAAGGTTTCCCACCGCCGTTTTTCCCCTTACAGGGTTTCCACGTACAAACTTTGGTGTTATGTGTTGTGGATGTTATTATCTTTCTATTTCATGCATTAATCTTTATCGGTACTGCAATTAACTGATAAACTGTCTACCGGCATAAAATTTGGTTTGTCGGTATTAAGTATTAAGGTTGGTTAAGTTGTTTTTGGTTTGAATTTATTAGACAACTGATTCAGCCCCCCCCCCTCTCAGTTGTCTCTGGGACCTAACATTGGAAACCCATATCTGATGGTGATCCTATTTATAGCTCTAGAATCAGTACACAATCTCCAAGTACCACCTTTCTTTGAGGCTAACACGGTAGGGACAGAACATGGGCTAATACTTTTCCTAATTAGGCCTTGGTCTAAGACCTCTTGGATTTTCTTGGCAATCTCAACATTTAGTTTGGGAGTCATTTTTTAAGCTACCTTGTTAGGTAAGGATGCTCTGGGAATGAAGTCTATTTGATGGCTTGTGGTTCTTTTAGGAGGTAAGGTGGTTGGATGTCCATCACTCACTATGTCTTTGAACTTCTTCAATAGGTCTTGAACCTCTATTGGCAAATCTGGCTGCTCTTTCTTGCCTTCCTCCTTAGGCTTCACTACTAATGCAAACCCTATACCTTCAACTTCCTCAAGTGTCTTCAAGAACTATTTTCCACTCACCAAAAGAACATTAGGACCTGCTGCCCTCTTTTCACCTTCTTCAAGGATAGGCTAAATCTTGAATGTGAGTCCATCTTTCTTGAATGAGTATGCATTCTTGGCTCCATCATGAATAGCTTGTCTATCAAATTGCCATGGTCATCCCAATAGAAGATGGCATGCATCCATGGGTAGGACATCACATAACACCTTGTCCTTATACCTCCCAATGGTGAAATCCACCCATGCTTGCTCATTAACTAGGACATGTTGGCCTTTGTTAAACCAAGTGACTCTATATGGGTTGTTGTGAGGTATTCTTTGCAATATAAGCTTACTCACTACCTCTTCTGACACAATGTTTTATGTTGACCCTGAATCAATGATCACTTTGCAAACCTTGTCCATAATCTTGCATTTAATCTTGAATAAGGATCTTATTTGGCTAGGCTCTTCTCTGACTGGTTCTTTGATCAAATTTCTCCTTATCATCAAGTTGTCACCTAACTCTAATTCTAAGGCAACCTTTGAAGTCATTCTGCTTGAAGACTCATCTTGAAGATAGTTCACTCTCCTTTCACTACCTTGTGATTATGATCCCTTCTCTGGACACCTATATGCTGGATGACCAAGTTGGTTACAATGGTAACACTTCATTGTTGCAAAATATGAGGAACCTCTACCTTGTCCACTAGATCTTCCTCTAAAACCACTGTTTGGCCCCCTTCCTCTATTGAATCCTCCTTTACTAGTGCCACTCTCTTCTTGTTCAGTGGGTTTAGACCCACCTTGTGTTCTTTGTTCAGAATGTCTTCCTCCAAATCCTCCCCTATGGCCTCTATTGTCTTTTCCTCTACCTCTGTCCCTATTTCTACTTGAGTCATGTCTTCTTTTTAGTTTTTCTTCCACTTTAAGGGCAATTTTATAGGTTTGATGAACTGTCTTTGGGCTCATTAGACTAATTTCTTCTTGGATGTTCCATCGTAGACCATTTAGGTACCTAGCAACTTTGAGACTCTCTTCTTCCACTACATGAGATCTGAGGCTAAGTTTATGGAATTCCTCCATATAACTATTGACATCAAGGTCTTTTTGTCTTAATTGTTGTCTCTTCCTATGAATTTGCACTTCATAGTCATCATGGAGATAGACTTCTTTAATTTTGACTAACATCCCTTTCCAAGAAGACATGGGCGCTTTGCCCATTTTCTTTCTCTCATCTTGCACAAATTTCCACCATGTGAGAGCAGCTCCTCTCATCCTTGACTTGGCTACTTTGACTCTTTGGGCTTTAGTTATGCCTTCACATTCAAAATGGTTCTCCATACCTTCTATCCATTCTAGGACCACTTCTGCTTCCATCTTACCAGTGAACAATGGCAATCCTTCTAGTGATTTACCACTTAAGGCCTTCAATGCCTTCACAAAAGGTTCTTGTTCTAGGATAGGGTCAGGGTCAGGTACTTTTTTAATCTCTGACACTTCTTTACCCTTCCCTTCTGCTCCTTCAACCTTTGCCAATACTTCATCTGCCTTGGTTTCAATCTCACCAAACTTACTCTCCAATTCAATCAATTTCTCCTTCATGAGTCTATTCTCTTCCTCCTAATCATCCACCTTCTTTGCCAACTCTGCATTGGTCACCATGTTGTTGTCTCCTATAGATTCCACTGAGGACATCTACTCACCTAGCCCAAATCTTATAGGCTCTGATACCAATCTAATAGGGAGGCTCCTAGTTGCTTGAGTCAGCTTGACTCACTCCAAGGCCTTTTCTCCTAGCCTAGTCAGGGAATACTCTTCTCTATTCCCCTAATCTACTCTAGTACCTCACTATCAAATTTTGTTCCTCACTTCTCATGAATTCCCTTTCGTAAATTCATTAGCTCATCAGACACCTTGCAAGGTTGCTCTGCCATAGTTTAATCTTACAACTCCTCTCGAGTTGTTTCTCAATCATCCTAGGATCTACTCTCCATTTGATCCCACCTCCCCTGTTCTGAGGCTAATAGCCTAGACTCCCAAACAACCCTACTTATGATTTTCCTTAGTCACTGGTACCTAGTCGGGCTATCATCAAGCTCGCCTAGGGCCAGTTTGCTGAAACGGTCATCATGATTCCCTAGAATTTTACCACTGGAACCCTATAATACATGTCTAGCTCTTCTTAACAACTTCCAATGGTCGTGTGGATCCCACGGTGGAGCTTCAAGACAGATCCATGACTGCAATTAATTGTCACCAACAAGAAAAACAAGAAAACAGAACAACAACACTATCTACAGAGCCGAACTTGGCACAATTATAGAATTGAAACTCACACAGTGTAGGAAAGAAACTTCTACGCTATCTACATCACCATTTCAAAATTTAAACCAACATTAACAATAGAGAGGAAACCAGGAAATGATCTTTCGATCTATTCATAGAACAAAACTGTCTTATGAAAAACTCCAAAATCCAACCAAACCCTTACAAAATGCCCATTGGGTCTTATATAGCTTCTGCACATGTTGTGCATCATCCCTGAACGGATGAGATGCACCCTCGACACAACCAATTGTCTGCAGTAACCGTCCTTCAATCTCCTTCGAGTCGTCGGGTCCGCGCCACAGAAACACTTGGCTTCTGAAGAGTGGCATCAAACAAACTTAGGCTGCGATGAGTCTTGAACAAGTTCCATCGATGGGTCAGTTTCATCGACGTCGAGCAAACTTCGGTTGTGGTGAGTTTCGAAATCATTTGATCGAAGGCTTTCTTTCATCAACAACCTTCAATAGGTGCTTTTTCCTCGGGTCTACGAAATAGCTTGAACAAGATATACCTAAAGCCGTTGGTGGGCTTCACTACTGGTGGTCTAGGGAATATTCACAAAAAGAAAACAAAAAGCGCTCCAAGCTGCTCTAAGCTTGAAATGTAGTCCTTAGCCAAAAATGAAAATTTGCAAAACTTCAAAGGGTATTTGTTCACCCTTAGGTGCTCCTACACCAAAGGTTAGGATCAATCTAATGAACAAGGGGGAGCAAGATTTGTGAGGGTTTTTAGATTTAGGGCTCTTGACAACACTAGCTTTCCCCTTATTTTTAGGAGTGATCGAAGAGGCAATGAATTCCTCATCCTTAGTCTCAGTAATATGGTACTCATCCTCCAAAGAGTGAGAGTCCTCCATATTAGAATTAACCTCACGGGGGGGGGGGGGGGGGGGAAGTCATAGGCAGAAAATATTTCACGTGATCAAAGATAAGAAGGATAATACCTTCATGCAAAATAGGGTTTTTTTAATAAGATCCTTCTTGTGATTAGCAATGCTAGAATTTAAAGATTTGGCAAGAAAAAAAGGGATTGAAATTCTCACCTTATGCCAAAAATGGTTTAGGAGAGTGAAATGGTAGACAAAGGCTTTGGTGTACCTCACATCAAGAGTGACATACTCCATGATCACCTTCAGGACAACACCCCATATGGACTTGATCTTCATAGTGTTGTAGCTAGTAGTCCCATCTCTCACCAAATTTTTCCTCTCCTTCTCCTTCTTAGGATAGAGTTTAACCACATTCTCAAATAATTTCCTTCCTTTATAGAACTTGGCACCATTAGTAGAGAGCCCTATGACCTCTACAATTAGTTCCTCATTGATGACAATTTCTCAAATGTTGACAGAGCCCTTATTATAGTTTTTGACAAAATATTTAGTAACCTTAGCTTTCACCCCATGTAACTTCTCAATGTAAATAGCAAAGCCACCTTTCTCCAAAATTCGCCAAATAGTTTGATTTTTTTTAGCGTTGTGTAATCCATGGGCTTCACACGCTTCAAATCTCCCCCCATTTTATCATGACCAATGTGCCTGAAAACTAGTCTGCAAATAGCCAAACCACTGTAATTTTTCAACCAAAAATTGGTGCCAAATTGTTTGTGAATGCATTTTGATCCTAAAATTACCAAAAAAACGTGCGGGAAGAAGGCTCTAGAATAGTAATTATGACTACTCTCCCAAGAATTGTCCTTTGCATGCCACACACAATTAATTCTAATTTCAAAAAATTGCAACGGTGATTTAGAAATCATAACAATAATCATTGCAACTTAACTTCATGGTTGGTGAGGTTATCCAACCTAATTAACCCCCTCACTTCATCATTCATTTTATCCCCTTTTCGCCAAATTATCTTTTCATGGGCTTTAACTCCTAGGTTGGCAAAATAGTCTGCCACCTTATTATTTTCTCTATAAGTATGAGAAACTTGACATTCTTCAAAAGAATTGATAATTAAATGAGATAAATTTATCCAATTAGCAATATTCCAAGGGGGATTTGCTTCTCTTTTAAGACATTAAATAATATTTTTAGAGTCCCCTTCAATCCATACCTTAGTACAATTCATCTGTTTGGCAGTCAAGAGGGCCTGATAGGATCCTATGGCTTGGACAATATGGTTAGTCTGGATACCCAAGGGGAGTGCCACAACCGAGATACAAATGCCATTACTATCTCTAATCACTCCCCCACACCTAGCCAGACCCAGATTACCCTTCGCCACCCCATCAAAATTAATTTTGAACCATCCCACAGGAGGAACATGCCAATAAGTTCCATCAGAAGGAACTTTCTTATCAGTTTAAAGACCCTGGAGATATCCACCTGAATTTGCCAAGCATTTGCAACCTTGTTATCATAGTCAGTACAACTTTCAATCTCTTTTCTCAAATGGACACCACTAAGGCAATTAAAGTTTTTCTTTATACCCTCTAAATTTTTTGACAGACAATCTCAGCATATAAGGCAGAGTCTCTGAATATCCTGTTATTCCCCTCTTTCCATATACCCCAAACAAGGTGTGGAAGAGTATAGGACCATTCTTTTAATAACTTGATTGTTACTAGGATCTCTCCATTGACTGAGCAGATATGACATAGTAGAAGGAAAGACCCAACAAAGATCCCAAAGTTGAAGCATTCTCCCCCAAATTTCCTGAGCAAAGGGGCAGTGTATGATAAGATGGGGGACAGATTCAACATCAACCATAGAGAGGATGCAAATATTGGGAAGTTGAAATCCCGTCTTACATAAGTTGTCAGTAGTCAGAATTTTGTTTTGGAGAAGAATCCAGGAAAAAATATTGACCTTAGGGGTAAGTTATTTGATCCAAGCCTAGGCCCAAATAGGGCTAGAAGAGCTCTGGTTCAAAAACATCATAGAAAAAGCTGAGGAAACCAAAAACTTACCAAAAGGATCATCTTTCTACACCATAAAATCATGCAATTGAACCATAGAGGCCGAGTTGAAAAAAATTTGCAAGGGGGGTAAGTAGCCTTGGACTAATCTGAACCAAATTGACCCAACAACCATTCCTCCAATAATCTTCAACCAAGTGACCAAATATTCTAATGCGTTCTTCCTTGTAAGGATTGAATGAATAATTCAGGACAAGAGGCTCATTACTAATCCAAATATCCTCCCATAATAGGATGCTCGATCCATTACCCAATTTCCAACCAGCACCTTTAGCAACAAAGCTTCTCACCTTAATAATATTGTTCCAAAGATAGGATCCATGAGGTAAATGAGGAAGGGTTTTAAGTTACAATAGGGAGATTATTTTTAAATTCAAATAGAGATTCTTAAGTTTATTGTATCCTTGCAACATTCAAGAATAGAAGTAAATTGTAATATCCTCATTCTTGGTATGAACATTGAGGCACATAACTACTTATATAATACCCATTTTCAATGACTTAAGTTAGTTACTCTCTAAAAAAGAGGTTCATTGGTCAATATTACAATTACATTACAAGGACTCAAATGTTCTTGAATATGCAACTTGATTTAAAAGAACTATTCCAAATGCATAGAAAAAAATTATAGTAGAGAAGGCCAATGTCGTCTCTAATCCATAGTTCTCCAGCGCTAAATGTGGTTTCCATGCCACCTAGCCATGTCAAACTCATAGATTCATCACACCATGATAGGAGATGAACACACAGCCCAAAAAGCATTCACACATCACACAAGTGGAGAGGGCCGCACACCCGCAAGACACAACACACAATATGTAAGATGATAGTAATATATTTCCAAATCAAAGGTCTATGTAGAAAAAAAACACATGATTGGCTCTAAGAGGAAAACCCATGAGCATAAAATGGCCACAATAGATTTCATTGATAATATCAATTAAAATTTAGATTTCATGGCTTCCATTTACATATATCTACAAAATATTGTTAAGATACAAAACATCCACTACAATCCACAAACCACCAACAATCTGCAATCCATTCTAATATATTCCCACAAGCTTTCCATTATAAAGAAATCAAAACATAGGAATAACTAGAAGCAAAACACTACAAATCCTTCATGTACAAGCACATGCAAGTAACATGCAAGTACATGCAACTCACATACATGCCTCAAAAAACACATGCAAAACATTGAAACCCTTGAAGCTCTAATACCAAATATTGGGGAATTTATTGAAGCTATTAAAAATTTATTCAATCTCTAGTCCAATAAAAGTATTGATAAGATTAAAGACTTAGAATACACCCAATAAAAATCTATGATTGTATGCAAATATAAAAATTATGTTGTCTTAATATAAAAAAAACCCCAGAGATATTCATCTTCGTTTTTATGCTAGAAAATACCACTTTAAAATTCTTAATAAACCTATCTTAGAAGAATATAAAATATCATGAAAATGAACACTACTTCATCATAAGATAGCGACAATAAGGAAGTATAAAACAAAAATACAAGAATAACGTCTCACAGCACAAGATTTACGTAGAGACACCCATTTGAGAAAAAAACTTCACCAAAAAGAGAGGACTATGACTATATTATCTTTATGATTTATACTCTTCAACCTTTAATCCAACAACACCTATGTACAAAATTTAACTCCCATAGTGTCCCCATCTCAATACCTCAATATATAGACTTATGGACACTAGTACATTAGGAGCTGATTTCCAATGGTCGTTTGTTGGATTTTCGATGAATTTTCGTCGGAGTGTCGACAAAATCCACCGTCAAAAACTCGACGTCAGATTGTTGACGATGCCATGCCCGTCATAAATTCGACAATCCAATGGACTCTGCCGACGGTTAAAGAAGTCGTCGGTCAAAAGCTTGGTATTCATCGTAATTCCGACGATGATCATTTTTATAAAAAAAAATATATAAAAGAGCCATCGAAGGAAGGAAGTTCTTTCAATTTGTTTTAAATCCTAAGGGGTTCAGGGTTTAGGTTTTAAGTCACTTCAATACCTGAGAAAAGCCCTTTTGGTTTCTAATTTGGCGTTACTGTATTCACTTAAGCGATGGGTCCATTTATCATAAAAGTGTTCTCTCCTTGTCATTTACCTAGGTGGTCCCTTTAAATATTTTATTCTTGTTCGCTTTTAATCTGTCTTTTCTAATGTCCGTCGGGCCTTATAAGTATCATGTGATTTTCTGTTGATCTGATGGCCCACGTTGATTCGCGACCAAAAAGTGCTCAAAACTTAGTTTCCACGAAGTAGCGAAAGGCGAAGGTGGACCCGACATATAGGTTTGGACCAAAGCTAAACACCGATCAAGTTTCATCTGATCGGACGGATAGCGTGGTTTCGTGAGATCAAGCTGAGCGTGTTTTAACCTTCGCGAAGTGGCGAAAGGGTTTGGTGGGTCCTAGAGATAAGCGGTCTTCTTTGGTTAAAGAATGATCGGGTTGGAAAAAGATCAATGGCTTCTCGTTGTTTCATGGTCAGGAGATGCACGAGCTATACCTTCAACGAAATAGTGAAAAGGTGGAGGGTCCCACTAAGAGTGGTAATAAATGTGGTAACCCCAATTGGCGATGACATGGCGGTGACAAGGCACTCAGTTGGCGGTATGCAGTGGGTCTGGGCAAGGTTGTCATAAAAAGAGTAAACAACGAGCAAGTTCTTGAGATCTAACGGCTCGCATGAATTCGCGAAGATAAGATGCTAGCAAGTTAGTCATTGCGAAGTAGCGAAAAGGCCGATGGGCCCAAGGGACAGGCATGGCATGAAGATAAAACCAGATCAGGTCTGTTTTGATCTAATGGTTCTCGTGGTTTCGTGGCTGCAAGCCAAACAAAGAATAATGTTCACGAAGTCACGAAAGACAGGTGGAAATCACACGAAGGAGTGACGTGGCATAACAGTTGTCGCTTTTTGTAGAGCTTTTTGTAGAGCTTGGAAAAAGATCAATGGCTTCTCGTTGTTTCGTGGTCGGGAGATGCACGAGCTATACCTTTAGTGAAATAGAAAAAAGGTGGAGGGTCTTGCTAAGAGTGGTAGTAAATGTGGTAACCCCAGTTGGTGATGACATGGTAGTGACAAGGCACTTAGTTGGCGGTATGCAGTGGGTCCAGGCAAGGTTGTCATAAAAAGAGTAAACAACGAGCAAGTTCTTGAGATCTAACGACTAGCGTGAATTCGCGAAGATAAGATGCTAGCAAGTTAGTCATTGAGAAGTAGCGAAAAGGCCGATGGGCCCAAGGGACAGGCATGGTATGAAGTTAAAAGAAGATCAGGTCTATTTTGATCTAACGGTTCTCATGGTTTCATGGCTGCAAGCCAAACAAAGAATAATATTCGTGAAGTCGCGAAAGACAGGTGGAAATCACACGGAGGACTAACATGACACGTGGTTTAAAAAAGTGGTTGAGGGCCCGCCTAGGTGTAACCGGCAGTTATGTGGGAAGAGTAAAAGGGAACACGTGGCGGATTAAGGGTGGAACCAAAAGGAGTTTCCAAGGCTAATGGTCGACTGCCATGTGGTGTTTATTAACTAGATAACAAGTGGGGTAAGTAATTCCTGGATAAAGGGCCCACTTAAAAGGCATTCACCTCAAGATTGATCCAACGCTTCTCATTGTTTCGTGACCCAAAGATGCCCGCAGCTTAACCTCAACAAAATGGCAAAAACTATTAGCTGTCAAGATGAGGTGCAGTTAGTTAAAAGGATTGATGGTCCTAGATGCAGTTAAAGGCCAGATGATTTGATTTTGATCTAACGCTTGGCGCGGCCTCGCGAAGGAAAAGTGCACGACTGTTAAACTCTGTGAAGTGGTGAAAAGGAGGTAGGGCCCAACACTAAAGCAAAGAGATTAAACGGAGATAAAGGCGATGTAGGTTCTTGAGATCCAATGGCTATCATTGTTTCGCGAAAGAAAAGAGCATAGGTTTTATGTTCTGCGAAGTAGCGAAAGAGCGAAATAGAGGAAAGACTTAGAGAAATTATGACCCCTTGGAGCCAGTTTTGAGTTCGATTTGGCGAATTTAATTCTAAAAAGAAAGTCAAAGCATGTGGAGTTAATTTCTAAAAACTTAAATGCCAACTTGCCCTTTTCAGTCTGCATCAACTTGATTGCTAAGTATTGTTTCATTGAAGTTTTTTGCAGAGTGATTTTCTTCAAGCGAATAATTCGGTTTCTTGTGCTTTTCTTGATAACTCTTGGTTTGTTCTCAAATACTACTTCATGAATTACTTCATTAGAGGTCTATGCTAGCTTCTAGTGGTATAATTGTTTGACCAGAATGGCACCCAGAAGAGAATTTACAGGGAAAGTGAATTACTAGGACCGAAATATCTGTGATGATTTTTTAGAGAAATTAACCATGTCCACCAATGTTGGGGCTAAGGCCAAAGAGCTAGTACCTAAGAACCCTCATCTAAAAATTGGAGATGGCCTTTATGATAAGGGTAATTGGTTGAGGGACCCTGAAATAGGATTGTCAAGCTTAGGACTCTTCAAAGTCGATTTTGGGCAGAGGAATTCCCCAGCTCCTTTGAATGGCATATGGGAGCAGGATGTAGGAAAGCTTGTGGTCCCAGGTGTTTTTATGGATGTAGATCTGTTAGCCCTAATTGCACAAAATTATGACTCTGTGGCAAGATGCATTAGGAACATAAAGGGATCAATCTTGATTGAGATAAATGAAGATGAATTCAGGAAAGTGTTTAAACTCAGTGAGTCCTCCAATTTGTTAGAACCTATTGACTTTGAGTCATTAGCCCAGGTTTACAACACACAAAGGGATCATCTTAGAAGTGGCCCATTGAAATAATTCTTTGTAAAGATAGGGGGTTAACAGTTGTAGGCCCCACCACAATGGAACCATTCTCTCTCAACCTATTCACTCTGAGAACTAAGGGTATGTATTGGGCATTATGCCATATTTTTGGAGAGGATGCTGAAAAGAATATGCCAACCCATTATATGTTAATTATTGCACAAATTCTAAACCCCTCCCTAGCAATAACATTTGATTATGCCTCATACCTTGCTGATGCAATTCATAAAGGGCTAGTAGGAATCAAAAATGGTAAGGTGGATAGGCCATTTGGATGGTACTCCATGTTAATGCATATGTTGTTGTTCAAAGGGGCTGATTATTTTGGAAAGGAGATGGACCTGATTAAGGTCAAGGATAAAGAGGAGATGCCAATGCAATTATGGAGTACTGTTCTGTCTTGGGATAGAGAAGACGCAAGTTTTTTAAAGTTTGATAGATGTTTTGCATCTAAAATTAGGATTCTTCTATGCAGAGAAAACCCTAGAATTCCTAAGGCTCTTTTGGAGTTTCTCAAACCAAAGGAGTTTGCAGAGGATATCAAGATTGTTCACAATTGGGGAGACATATATTTGTACCCTGTGTCTACTATTTTTAGAGTGTCTGGATTTAGAGGCACACCCTTTTTACTACCCTATCAGGTCCCATTGAAGATAGGGATTGTAGAAGTCCTAAGACAAATTGGGGGAGTACAAGAAGCAGAGCTAACCAATAGAGGTAAATGGACTATTTTCCCAACTATTACCATGGCTCACCATTTTGTGATCACTAAGGGTGGATGGAGATTTTTTGAAGAATTATTTAAGCCATATAGGCTATCTACTGCAGTGTCAAGATGTGCAGACCCCGAGGATTTTTTCAATGGCATGTTCAGAAAAAGAGCAGTGTACAGAGGTTGGCCACATCAATTTCAGTTCCCAGAAGATTTGATTAGAAATGAATTCAGCTTGGATGAGAAAGAACTGAGGAAGGAGAAGTGGGTGGCATATAAGAAAGCCCTTTATTTTATCCATCAATTTGACATTGGCTATGACCCCCTTTCTAGCTTCAATCTATTTGAGGAGAAAATAAAATTCCTTATTCTTTATTTTGAAGATCTCATGCAGACCTTAAAACAAAAGAGGGAGGCCATAATGCAAAATGAGCCTGATAAGGCTAAGATGGTATTGGCTAAGCTTGCCTTTGCTAGAGATATCCCACGTGGTGACTATGTAATGCACAAAAGGTCAAAGTACACTGTGATAATGCCAGTGACAAGTGAGCCTTCCACTTCAAAAGGGAAGAGGAAAATTGAAGATGTCATTGACATCCAGGATTCCCCTAAGAAGCAGAGAGTGGGAAAGGAAATTGAAACTGATGAGCCTCAATATTCTCCATCTCAGTCTCCTATCCACATTAGAGATGAACAAGCTGTGGCTGAACAATTATTGTAGTTAGGGAGTCTCGATGAGATTGCCTATACCTATGAGGACACCCAAGAGGGGATGCTAGAAGAGCCACCTAATGCTGAAATGGATTTGACTAATGGTGAGTTAAAGGGCCAAGAAATGGACCTTACTATTAAGCGAGCTAGTGAAGAATTCCTAGCTGACAGTAATTTTGTCACATCAGGAGCTTTTATACAATTTCTATGGAAGCAAAATATTGATCAATTCAAGACTAGATGTGAACAGAGGAAAAGTGAACAGCCTCTTAAAAATACAACTCAAGTAGAAGAAGAGGTTAAGCAAGAAATGATGGAGGATTTCAAAGCAATTGCCCCTAAGAAAGGAAGAGAAATGGTAGCAAAGGTTGGTGTGTTGATTCTCCCTGAATGGGATATAGTTGATGCCTTAGTGCTTGATGCAGTGAGGAAAGAAACAAAGCCTATGGAAGGAGTGACATTCAACAAAGATAATGTTGCTCTTGTCATGTGGTCTTTAAAGAAGGATGAAAACAAAAGAAGGAAGGATGCATCAGATTCTAGCAACTTAGGAGGCATGTGTAAAGCGGAAAATCGCGATCGAACCCTAGTTGCTCTCCCCTCTTCCAACTCCAAGGAGAGAGAAGGGAGGTTGCTAGGGTTGATGGTTTTCACTTAGGGGAGAGACTTTACATTCAAAAGAGGGGTTGAAACCCACAAGATCCAATCCCACACAATGCAAGATTGGATGCTAAATGTGTTTCAAGGGTCAAGACAACAAGGCTACCCTCTTTTGTAAAGAATGTTGATAGAAGAATTAAGCTAGGAATGCATAGAAAGTGAGAAAGATTCACTTATAAACTGAGATAGGGATATAGGATGAAGCTGCGGACTTGGAATTAGCAGTAAAATGTTGATACGGTGTTGTCCTGCAAATTTGAGCAAAAGTTGCCGGGACGATGGCGCCCGAGCGCCACGGTCCTCCGAAAAATCCGCGAAACGAAGGGGGATCTGTTCGTCTCTGCACAAGGATTCCAGATCTTCTATTTCAGCCGCGTACCTGCAACCTACACACAGAAAAGCGAAGACGATTGGGGGGTTAGGGATTAGGGGTTTGCCTTTAGGTCAAACCCCGGTTTTGGAATTAACCAAGAAATGAGAAATGCTGTAAATGTAAATGTCTGTAATGTAAAACAAGTACTAATACCTTGTTGTAAGGATGTTTGTATCCTTATGTGCGAAGGTATAGATGTTGTTGTATGTTGTATGTTGTAGCATGTAGTAAGTGATCTCCTCTTCAATGGTTGAATCCTTGTCTTGAATGCAACACTTAGCCTTGAATGGAGACTTGAAATGATCAATTACTTGAAGGAATGCTTGAATGCTTGAATGCTTGAGTATAGTTTCCACGCTTGTACACATATGTCCTTCTCTTTCATTTTTTCAAATGGGAGAGGAAAATGCCATTTATATACTTGCCAATTAGGGTTAATAGACTGATTTTCCCGACCTTAGGCCGACCAGGAAAGTTAATTTCCAAATTGCAAACAAAAAGACCCGAGACCCCATAGGAGACCGGGCCCAAAATAGGCCCAGGGACCAGGGCGTTGGGCGCTCTGGTCCCACCTCCCGGGACAGCAGGGTGCAAAGGAGGTTCAGGCCAGGGTGCTAGAAAATGTAGTTTTTGGTGTCGTAGACAAGTTTCGGGGTCTCCATTCAGGTTGCGTGTTGCGTCGCCATCGTGAAGACCGAAATGCAGTCAAAATTGCAAGTGTCGCAATTTTAGGATGCTACATTTAGCCCCCACTTTAGCGGGAGTATGTATGCTCATACTTCCGGTAAAGTACAAGGAAACAACATTGAGAGACTTTCACCACATCAAGGAGGCAAGATACACCAAGCCCCCAGTGGACTAAGGATCTTACGACTTCGATTGACAAAGTAAAAGGGAAGATCACGAGGGAGAACCATGACTGTCAGTAGTAAGGTTCCCTCACTATGAGTCATGCAAAAGAAATACCAAAAATTTTCAAGGCAAAGCTAAGTTCACCAAGAAATTTTCAAGTATCCTGAAGGGATAGATAGGGTGTATGCCCCCCTATGTTAAAGCGATCGCACACGCCTCAACGGGGGTGATTATTTTAACGTAGTGATACACATAAGAAATGAGAAAGGAAAGGAGCACGTTATCACAAAGATTTAGCCCCCAAGTGTGCGAAAAACCCAAGGATAATAGATACAAAATACAAAGAACGAGGTGACTTCGCTTTCCTCGGGGTCAGTATGCTGTATGATAAGTCATGTATATATATCATATGTATGTATGCATAATTGTTCTTCATTCCCCAATCAAGGAAGGTCACCTAGAAGAAGGGAACACATGTGTCTTTTGAGTCAACATGAGAGAGACCAAAAGAGATCTCAATGCTTTGCATCGTCCTCAAGTAGACAACACTAGGGACAACAAATAGAAGAATGAGAAAAACATATAGAAGAAGTAACAAAAGAGAGGAGGAAAGAATCTGCTATGCTAATGAAACTAGTCTAGCACGTCATCTACCCCCCGATCTTGTTTATCAATGTTTTGGGAAGGCAGGGAACACGCTAGAGGAAGAACATCCAACACAGCAGATGGAGCTATCACAAGATCCAAACAAGGGCTATGTTCATGTTCCAAGCCACGTTGTTCTTGTCTAGGAGCTAGGATAAGTGCTTTAGAAAATTCGTTAGATAAATGGTTATCAATATCAACAAGTTCATATTCACTATCAGAAGCAAGAGGAGTAACATTTTCATCATGAATAACATTTTTATCTATATCATCATCAAGATTTATAAAAATAGGATCTTTAACTCACACAGGATCAAGACCATCATTCATCTTATGTTTAGGAGATTTTGGAGAAAATGAAATAATGCTTGTTGAAGGTGTTTTTGGAAATTGTAAAGTTTGAGAAGCAGCTGCTTGAGCCCTAAGATGATGCTTTCGTCGGCGTTCACGTGCTGAATGATTTCGTCTAGTCTTAGTAGGAAGTGGAGAATATTGAGGAGGAGGAATGTTCTCATCCTTATCACTTGGGTGTTTAGGTTGTGGTCTCTTAGGTTGGATAATAGGAGAAGAAGAAGGTCTCTTCTCTCTATAAAAAGAAGGAGGAGGAACTGCTCCATATAAAGGAGGAATTTTTGGTTTAGGAAGAAGACCAAGTCCATCATGACGAGGAGGTATAGGTCTACTTTTAGAAGGTTTATTAGGCATAGACATAGTCACATCCATAGGGATGGGTTGGGAATCTTCTTGAGGAAAGACATTAGTTTTATCTTTCAAAGGAAGAACTTCCTTCTCAAGAACGATAGGAATATCAAGTTTAGGTGTTCTAGGTTCACTTAAAGATAGGATCATATCTGTTTTCCACTTTTGATAAGATTTGAAAAGATGATCACTTCGTGGAGGAAGAGATTGGAATTGTTTAGGCCAAAAATAATCAATAGGAACGCTAGAAGTTCTTTCAGCTGGTTTAAAGAGACTATGATTGACAGTAACAACTTCACCATTATGGGGAAATTTCAAACACTTATGTATAGGAGAAGCAATAGCTTTCATGGAAGATAGCCAAGGATAGCCAAGCTTCACACGAAATTGTTCGGATGAAGGAATAATAGCAAAGTTTACATCAAGGGATTTGTTATGGACCTCAATAGGCAATGTAATAGAACCAATTGCAGGAGAAGAAAATGCATCAAATAGTTTCACAATCACATCTATTTTGTCATAGATCACTTGATTCAATTGCAAAGTAAAAAGAAATTCTTCAGTAATAACATTAACCATGCACGAAGGATCAATAAGCACTCCACGGCAAGGTGTATTCTTGACTTTTGCAACTATGTATAAAGGACCATCAGGTGCTCTAATCGTTTCACTGGAATCAAATGTGATGGAAGGTTCTTTAGGGTTTTCTTGCTGCTCTACAAAGTTAATCACATTCGGAGTCATAAACACAAGACCATCAGATGATAAAGAGGAATCATTAGTCTCAATCGCATTAGAGGTATGGGAAGGTAATGGATCAGTAAAAATCTGAAGATTTTGGTTAGGAGGAGCTATAGATGTGTTGCCTTTATCATTCACTCCAGAAACAGAGATAGTATTATTATCAATCAAATCTTGAATTTTACCCTTTAAAGAAAAACATTTTTCAGTATCATGCCCAGGCTGACGATGAAATTGACAAAAAGATTTGTTATCAAAATAAGGTGAAGTAATCTTTGTAGGATCAATTTTCCTTATAGGAGGAAGAGTAAGCACATTTTGTTCCAATAACTTATTCATAATACTATGCAATGATTCATTCAAAGGAGTATACTTTCTTTCTTTCTTGAAAAATTTAGAAATAGGAGGCACACCTGATGTTGCATTCACATTGTTGTTGATGATGTTTTCATTGAATTTGATGGAATCTCTGTTCGGTTTAAACTTTCCAAATGGTTGTTGACTACTATCACCCTTATCACTCGGAGCCATAGGATGTGATTGTTCCATTTGACTCACAGTCAGTTGATAATTGTGAAGAGTTGCACACAACTGTTGGAAAGAAGTAAACTTAGAAAACAGAAGTTTGTCTCGAATATCTTTTTGTAAATTAGAAATAAAGATTCTTTGAATATCATTGTCAGGCACTGGAAAAGAAATTTGAGCATACAGATGCTTATATCTACCAATGAAATCAGTCACTTTTTCTTTAACACCTTGTTTACAATGCATTAAATCAATCAAAGTAACTTTAGGACTTATATTGTTTTGAAATTGTTGAATGAAAGCATTTGCAAGTTGTTCGAAAGAAGTAATAGAATAAGAAGGCAACGAGCAATACCATTGTAGGGCTTTGTCTCTTAATGTTCTAGTAAACAGTTTTGCAAGAAACCTTTGGTCGTAAGCAAAACCAGTACATATTGTTTGAAAAGTCTTAACATGTGCTAGAGGATCACCTTTACCATTATAAAGCTCCAAATGCGGGATTTCAACATGTTTAGGGGGAATAGCTCGAACAATGTCAAGAGAAAGTGGGCTCACAACATCAAATGTGGGCACACTAAACTTAGATTGATTCATAGAGGCAATTTGTTGCTGTAAAGATGAGACAGTTTGTGCAAGATTGTTAATGGTCGCTTCAGTCAAAGAATTCATATTAGATGTGTTAGATTGAGATGGAGGTGTTATGTTATTGAAAGAAGGTAAAGAGTAAGGTTGTGGGACTCTATGATAATTAGTCATAGGAGATGATTGGACAGGAGGAACACTACAAGGAGGAATGGAATGGTTGAATGAATTGCCCCCTTGCGTCATGTTAATTTGTGGAGATGTAATAGGAACACTCATTGAAGGAATGAATGAAGAAGTTGGATTAAATGAAGGAAGAGGGTTAATTGAAGAAGAAGGATTGCCCCCATGACTAGTGATCACAGGAGGAATGTCTTGTATAGAAGTAGTCATTATGTTTGATGTAAAGGTAGGCATGCTAGCAATAGAAGTTGTCAAAGGAATAGAATGATTGACTTGTGTAGGAGGTTGTGTATAACCTAAAGATTTAGCACAACTCTTCATAGGCATCACATTCGAATCCACAATGTGTGCAATACCACGCAAAATATCAATTCCATTCTTATCACTTTGAAGCATGCGTTTTAGACCCTCAATTAAAGGAAGAGCTTGACTATCAGGGTACTCATGAGACATCCATTGGTGAAAATCATCAAATTGATTATCCAATTTCGCAAGTTGTTCTACAGAAACCTCATGGAGAGCTTCTTCATCATTAGGAGGATTAGAGGAATTTCCCATGTCCTCGTTAAAAAGACTACTCAAATTAGGTTCCATCTCCTCGGTAATTAAACCTCGGAAAGACTTAATTCTATAGCTTCGTCTAATGGGAATAGTGTAAGTAGGGCTTATTGTTGTAAAACTCATGCACTAGAGAGGGAGAGAAAATTTTGAATTTAGAGGTAGCAATTTTCAGTGAAATCTGCCAATCTTCTGGATTTAAGCTGTTAAATGCAATCACGACAGTCTCCCGAAATTTCGAAAAAAATGTCCGGGACCGTGGCGCTCGGAGTGCACACGGTCCTTACAACTTTTTTCAAAATTTGCAGGGATGAAAGTTATGATGATTTTAGAGCTAATCTGAAAAAAATTGAGTGATTTTACAATCTGTAGATAGGCCAAATTAAAGTTGCAATCTCAAAATTGAATCCTACCAAGATTGTCGAAAAATGCAAAATTTGAATTTTGAAAAAAAGAGAGGGAAACTGAAATTTTGAATTTTATGATTTTAGAGGGAATGTCAAAAGCAATGCAAGTTTTGAAATTTAAAAATTGACTCAATTTCATGCAAAATTCAATTTTGAAAGCGGAAATTAAAGTTGTTGTAATTAAGCACTTAATTTCAAAAGTCACAAATTGCAAGAATTTTAATAAAGAGCTGAAATTTTGAATGAATGCAAACACACTTTTCAGATTTAGGACAGTAAGAACACAATTTTGACACAAAATTTCAATTTCGATGATTTTTGAATGATTAGAAGCCTTAAACCAAGCAATCACAAGACCGACTTTGACTGTAATTTTGAAAGTGTTATAATTGATAAAATCAGCCAAAATTCTGGATTTTAGCAGGAAAATACAGTAAAATCTAGCTCCCGAAATTTCGGAAAAAATGTCGGGGACGATGGCGCTCGGAGTGCACACGGTCCTCGCAAATTTTTTCCAAATTTTCAGGGATGAAAGATATTGTGATTTTATTGCAGAATCCAAAGTTACAGCTGATTTGGAGATGTTTTGATCAGTGAAATTGTCGGACAAATGTTGAATCAAGAGGGTTTCAAAAATTAGGGTTTTGACACTTAACCACTTAATTTTCAAAATTAAAGCACAAATATGAATTGATAATTTGTAATAGAAGGGCAGATCTGAAACAAGCATTAACAATTAAATATTTCACAAGTTCAATTTTCAAAAAGAAAATTTTAGGGTTTTTATGCAATCAACCTCTAAAATTTGCAAAAGATCAAACATGGAAATGTAATCAAAGAAGCCAATTTTCAGATCTAATCATGAATAATCAGAAAGGATGTTCACGTCAAGTTCACCAAAATGTAAAGCGGAAAATCGTGATCGAACCCTAGTTGCTCTCCCCTCTTCCAACTCCAAGGAGAGAGAAGGGAGGTTGCTAGGGTTGATGGTTTTCACTTAGGGGAGAGACTTTACATTCAAAAGAGGGGTTGAAACCCACAAGATCCAATCCCACACAATGCAAGATTGGATGCTAAATGTGTTTCAAGGGTCAAGACAACAAGGCTACCCTCTTTTGTAAAGAATGTTGATAGAAGAATTAAGCTAGGAATGCATAGAAAGTGAGAAAGATTCGCTTATAAACTGAGATAGGGATATAGGATGAAGCTGCGGACCTGGAATTAGTAGTAAAATGTCGATGCGGCGCTGTCCTGCAAATTTGAGCAAAAGTTGCTAGGACGATGGCGCCCGAGCGCCATGGTCCTCCAAAAAATCCGCGAAACGAAGGGGGATCTGTTCATCTCTGCATAAGGATTCCAGATCTTCAATTTCAGCCACGTACCTGCAACCTACACACAGAAAAGTGAAGACGATTGGGGGGTTAGGGATTAGGGGTTTGCCTTTAGGTCAAACCCCGGTTTTGGAATTAACCAAGAAATGAGAAATGCTGTAAATGTAAATGTCTGTAATGTAAAACAAGTACTAATACCTTATTGTAAGGATGTTTGTATCCTTATGTACGAAGGTATAGATGTTGTATGTTGTATGTTGTAGCATGTAGTAAGTGATCTCCTCTTCAATGGTTGAATCCTTGTCTTGAATGCAACACTTAGCCTTGAATGGAGACTTGAAATGATCAATTACTTGAAGGAATGCTTGAATGCTTGAATGCTTGAGTATAGTTTCCACGCTTGTACACATATGTCCTTCTCTTTCATTTTCCCAAATGGGAGAGGAAAATACCATTTATATACTTGCCAATTAGGGTTAATAGACTGATTTTCCCGACCTTAGGCCGACCAGGAAAGTTAATTTCCAAATTGCAAACAAAAAGACCCGAGACCCCATAGGAGACCGGGCCCAAAATAGGCCCAGGGACCAGGGCGCTGGGCACTATGGTCCTGGGGGACCAAGGCACTGGGCGCTCTGGTCCCACCTCCTGAGACAGCAGGGTGCAAAGGAGGTTCAGGCCAGGGTGCTAGAAAATGCATTTTTTGGTGTCGTAGACAAGTTTCGAGGTCTCCATTTAGGTTGCGTGTTGCATCGCCATCGTGAAGACCAAAATGCAGTCAAAATTGCAAGTGTCACAATTTTAGGACGCTACAGCATGATAGTTAAAAGAGTCCAAGACACAGGGGTAGTGGAAGCTGCAAGCACAGTCCTAGAGACTGCAAAATTCAGTGTTGCGGTGGCAGAGAAAGAGGCACAAGAAAAGGCTAATCTCCAATTGAAGTTGGAGACTATTTTAAAAGCTTACAATGATGCTAAAGAAGGAATAGCCAATAGAGACAGCATAATTGCTAGACTCCAGAGTCAACTGGCAGGTCAATATCATCCCGGTGAATCTTCTACACTCATGATAGCCTCCTCTCTAGCAAGACCCCCTCCTACTAGTCCCATCATTGAATATCCCCCTTCTCCTATGCCTTCTAGTTCCCAATTACCTGAAAATGTCCAACATGAGTTGGAAAAATTGAAACAAGCTCAGACATTGTATGCAAACAAATATGAGGAGAAGGTGAAAGCCACCATCTTGAAGTTTGTTGACTCGGTCAAAACCTCCAATGTATACATAAATATGAAGAGGATTATTGAGATTTTGATCAAATTGAGAGAAGAAGAAGCCACTTTGGAACCAATCCTAAATAAGTGGGTGCCTAGAGGTAAAGAGTTAGAGCTCATGTGTTCTTCCCATGCAGATGCAGAAGAGAATGACAATCTAAGGTCCACATGTGAGTTTATAAAAGAGATGAATATTCTTTCAGTGGAAGGAGCAGGTATAAAAAGAAAAGCCCAACTTCATAGGAAAGAATATTCAAATCATAAATTTGAAATGTTTCCAAGAGGTTTCATTGGTCCTGTCCAACTAAAGGAAGAGAAGACTTGGTTAAAGTAGGTGGACAACAATTTGTCCCTAAGGATCAATCAGATTATTAGTACTGATGACACATCCTTATTTGTCCAAACAATTGAGGAAATTGAAAAAGTGAAATCTCATTATGGTTTCATACAAACAAAGATTGGGCATGTATGAGTCACTTGGAAGCGGCTAGAAGATATGAAATAGAAGATTGCTAGTTTTACTTGGCCTAGTGATGATGTGTATCAAGAGTGGAAAGATAAGTATATGGGACAGAAAGAAGATGCTCGGGAGCAGTTACAGGAGGTTCCAACAGAACAACAAGTAGAGGAAGCCACAAATGTTGAAAAGGACATAACCTCTTCTTGAAAATGACCGGTTGTTTGTAACAAACTTTCTTTTGAAGGGTCCAAAGCTTGTATGCATCCATACTATTATAAATGGATACTAGGACTCCTAAAAAAATGATTGCAAGTAATTGTAGGAAAACACTACAGAAATTTATTTGAGCTTTTTTCTAGTCTTATGGAGAATACTCTGAGTTTTGTAATATTTTCTCAAAATTAATATCAATATACAGACTCAAAATAGTGTATATACATAAATGTGCATAGCAGTTATAGGGTAACTCATGTAAAATGTGCAACTCAATACAATAAATAATCTTAGTTTGTAGCCCTATAGCATCATAATGCAGTCCTTGGCCAAGTATGCATACAAGAAACATCTAGTTCTATTAAGGCACAAGCATCAAAGTCAAAGGTTATGACAACTAGTGAAAAACATCAAGAACAAAAATTTTAGTCTCAAGAATTAGGAGCTGTAATAAAAAAACTTACAAGGATGAGGCATATTCATAACTTTTGCAGTCCCACCTTGGATATCAACACTAGAAACAACTCATATTGTTCGTGTAAAGACAAGACAATATGGGAGTTCATTATACCCAACAACTCATGGTGTTGTTGTTTGTGTTGGCTCTGTTGGACCCTGCAATTAAGATTCAATATACATTATTCAATAAGATTAACTGTGCAACATAATGAAATATTGAAAAGTGTGTTACCTTGTTGAGCTTCTCTTGGTTTCGAGAATAGTTTAATATTCTCTACTTAACAAGGCCAACCACGTGAAGGTGGAAGCTCATTTGGCCCTTCCCCCCCCCCCCCCCAACCCCCAACATCACTCTAAATTCCCCATTAACATCTTATAACATTCACTCATTAATTCTTTCTACCATTAATAAAATATAGCATTCATTCATTAATATCACATAACGTTCATTAACACATAACATTGATTAACATTAATTAACATGCAACATTCATCAATATTAATTAACACATATCATCCATAACCATTAATTAGCACATAATTACATTCACTAACACATAAAAATCAGTCATTATCAAATAAGTTAGATTACAATCATTTCTTTCTTTGTTTTTTCTTTGAAGCTATGAAAAGACTAAGTGGAACATCAGTGTCTTCATCATTTCCCTACTCTGCAGATGTTCTGCCAACTGCTCATGATCTCAATGTATGAATAGTCCTATACTGAGGATGAGGACACTGAAGCGAAGGGGCATCCTCGGCAATAACAAAGAAATGGGTTAAATTCAAAAAAAAAATTATTATTGTTACAAGTATTTCATTAATTTAGAGAACATAATTGTTGTGCTCTTTACCTAATGGGGCCACATCATTTTGTGTAGCCTCAACCTCAACATGTTGAACACCACGGTCCTCTTCACCTGAGTGGGGAACATCACGTTCTAGAGGTTGTGTACCCAGAGCATGCTCCACTTGCTCACCATCGACTACATGCTCTAAATATTTAACAAGAAAGGTTACATTAATTACTACTCTAACTACAAATTAAGATGTTTAATTGTATTAATAGCTAAATAAATAAATTTGAATAGCAAATGAATACCTCCCCTACTGGGATGCATATCCGGACCTTCATGTGCAGGTGGTGTTTCACAATTAGCAGGCTGCATTCCAATGACATGCACATTGTTATCATTGCTTGCTTATTTAAAACAAATATAGTCACTTTATGTTGGAACTCAACATCAATTAGATTATTGGTAAAGTATTCAATTTGAAACAACTTCCATTTACCATATTTACCTGTGTGACGGATGCACTTGAATGTTGTGTATGCCCACTCAATTCTCGTAGCCGATCAGCCATGGCTAAATAGCCTTGCTGGTAGGCAATTCTCTTGTCATCTTCTATGGGTGCTCTATTGAATTCAGAGCCCTGCATTTTTGCTTGCTACCGTGAATTTTGCTTGCATTGTTTGATAAAAAAAAAACATTTACAATTTATTAATATTTTGAGACAATATGGGAGTTTACATGAGATACTTACAATTCATGCAGCAAGTTTCATGTAACCACCAAAGCCGAGTTTGTGTTGCCTGTTCTTTTCTTGCCTTGCCTTGGTTGCCTTTGACGTGTCACTCAGTCTATAAAAAGTTTGAAATATGTTAGATTATATAAATATAAAGAGTAATTAATTAGTACATAATTACATTCTTAATAGTATCTCGTACCTTCTTCTGGCATCTACTGGTGTATTTCCTTTTTTCCTTTCAATTCTCTCCTTGGCATCCTAAATCAGGTCCTTCCACTCCCTCTCTGGAATCATGGGGGGACGCTCGTACTTTAGGTTCCTCTCCAAATGGGTCCTATATTGGTCCCTCACATACTTTAGATATGTGCCAGCTTTTTCAAGGAGCTTGGTTTTGTCAAAGGTGTCATTTCCAAACCACTCAACCATTTGGTTTGTCAATTCATCTTTTAACCTTTTTTCTTGGTCATTCCACCTTTTAAAGCAAAAACAAACCTGTTAGATTCAGAAATGAACTGAAGCTACATTTATTACACTTCAAGAAATGGATCAAAGGAAAAGTATTCTAGCAATGATATGAATTCAAAAGTGGATAAGGGTTAGTTCACATATGATGTACCACCTTTTATGTATGGTGGGCCCAAATATCTGCAATGAAATGTCACTAAAATGTTTATAGAAAATATCATTGCCTGCAAAAAATTCATGGGATCAATATTAGTCCAAAACGAGCGATCATAAAGTAAATTACAATTAGAGTATATATAATAATAATTTTAAAGTACCTAGAACCTTTTGTATCTTTAAGGGAAGCATTTCTTCGTCGCTCACCACGAATGTGGCCTGCAATGTTCCTGTACTAGCAATACGAGAAGATCCAAGAAACGATGCTATGTTATCAGCAGTAGTCGCCTATGGCACATCCTCATGTGCATCTCCTCTTGCAAAAAATGAATCCACTATGAAATGGCATTAGAATTCAAGAAAGAATTCTTGAAGGGAAATAAACACATGACAGAAGATAGAGAAAAAGAGGGATCTACCAATAGTGGGTGGGCCAATATGACGTGCACTAGAGGATGTCTGCATGCTACGTTTTGTCGACATTGCAGTCGGCAATATAGGTGAGGGTGATCTCTGATGAGGCGGCGTCGACATTTGCACAGTAACATTGACAGCACCTAAAGAATAATACATTAAATATATCAAACATTAAATATATGAAAAGTGCAAGAATTGTAAACAAGGATGAACCTTTATTTTGAAAATTGACAGTATCAAGTATGATGTGTTTTGGGTACTTAGAGTGATAAGCCAAGCAAGTGATAATACAAGAAAATCGTCATCACCTAATCCTGCAACACCCTAATCATAGGAACGACTTTCATGAGGGCGGATAAATTGTTGTAAAAACAATACGTACATATTTTAGTTAATGACATAAAAAGAGAATAAAATATAAACCATTATTGAATTTGTGTTATAATTAAAGCTTTCATTACTGCTTACTTGCAAGTTTTCTGTTGTCTTATACAATAATTCCACCCTCTGTCGTATCTCATCAGTGGTAGGATGCACGGCTACCAAAGAAACAATCTCTTTTCTAATTTTTATAAGAGGCATTTTAAATAATTTCACAAGGTCTTTGGGATCTTCAGGGTCATCATTGCTTAACCCTAATGATTCCACATCCATAGAAAGGTGCTCAGGTACTGCAACTCCCTTTCCCTTTCCCTAAACATCCGTCTGTGTCAAGAATATCATTAACAATTACAAAATTAGTATAAATCACTAAAAAAAAGAACGTAATAATGTAACAGATTGCTTCTACCTAATTTGTACAATTACAATGAGGTTTACCTACTCGATAGAAGTGTCACAAGGTACATCTCTGTTTGTGATATGTGATGGATCCATGTCGGCCTGTGACAAAGAAAAAATATAAAAAATGTTAGCGAAATTACATCATACACAACATGAACATGAACTTTGTAGACAAAAAGAGTATTAAATAATAAAAAGATGTTGTCATCAAAATCATTGTAAATTTTGTAATTCCTTACCTTTACTTTATGTAGACTATGCAAGATCCTCAACTAAATGGTCACATAAATAGTCACATAGCTAATAAACAATCAAATTTCCATAAATAAACACAGTTTAAAAATTGTCACATAAATAGTCACACCCCCTATCTCCATCTCCATATTAAAAGGTGCATCATGAATTAATTATGTAATGCAATTAGAATTCAGAACTTAATGAATTAATTATGTAAAAAAAATTCTATCAAGAAGTCAATATTCAATAGATAATATACTAATTGCATTCCTCATACATTTCATTCATCATCATCATCATCATCATCATCATCATCATCATCATCATCATCATCATCATCATCATCATCATCATCGTCGTCGTCGTCATCGTCGTCTTCATCATCATCATCATCATCGTCGTCTTCGCCATCATCATCACCATCATCATCATCATCATCATCATCATCATCATCATCATCATCATCATCATCTTCTTCTTCTTCTTCTTCTTCTTCTTCTTCTTCTTCTTCTTCTTCTTCTTCATCATCATTGTGAAACTGTCGATCGTGATCATCATCCACTTCATCTTCTACTTCTTCGGTATCTTCTTCTTCGATATCTTCTTCTTCCATCACATTATACTTTATCGGCCTTCCTCTTGGATCATGTCTAACAACAAATGACCAACCTGGTTTATGTGGAACCTCTGACTAAAATACTTGCTCACATTGGCTTGGAAGAACATAGGGCTCATCCCCAACTGGTTCAAATGACCTTGTATTTAGCATTATAAAACCATTATCATGTTCAATAACAGTTCTATCAAGATCATTTTTATTCAATCGTAGCCTGTACCATTTGACGACGAACAAAACTAATTTGAAGGAATTAAAGTCACACTCAAGTATATCATCCAAGATGCCATAGTATCGATTTTGAAACTATTGAGGATGAATTTCATTTCTCGGTGAAATATTTGTCACCTCAAAGACTGCAGTGATGACAGAATCACAAGTTTTCTTCGTGTCATCCAACTTTTTTATGCGAAATTTATGACCATTGCAGCACATAGCGTTGTGGTGTTTGACCTACGATATGTCAAACATGTAAAACTTATGGCATTGTGATTTGATAGACATATGGGTGATTAATAAATTTATACGTACCTGTTTATCTCTTAAACCATATGCTAAATCAATTTCCCTTTGCGTAACATTGGAATCTCCATTACGATGTGCTTCTTTAACCAATGAAGCCACACCTTCCCATGTTAACGTGCATCTAGAATGTTGAAAACGTTCAATCCATACCATCATCCAATCAAGATTGTTTGCAATATACAAATGTAGTGCATCCCACTCTCGACCAACTGTACAAAAAATAAATAGATGTCTTACAATCGATTTATTTTGAAGATTAAGAATTAATTAACTACAATAACATCTTATAATTACCTCTCACTTTCCTCAATCTACCTTTCCCCGTCAAGTACTCCCCTTCGAATTTGTTAATGGTGTTGGGATCCCAAATGCGATCCACGTGGATCTTTGCTGCAAACTTAGGAAGATATTCAGAAATGTACACCATAGTTTGGTATACCATATATCCCTCCACCATAGAACCCTCAAGATGTGCTCTTTGTCGAACCAAAGCCTTCAAAAATTTCAAGTGCCTCTCAACCATCCACATTGACCTAGTGTGTACAGGTCCACACAATTCAATCTCCTAAACTTGGTGTATGAGGTAGTGTTCTTGTGCATTGAAAAAAGCTAGAGGTAGACACTTTTGCATTTCACACATTAAATGAGGAATTTTTCTCTTCCAATATTTTTTATCGTCTTTATGGATTTCTTTACATGACAACCACCTACAAGGTATTCAAGACACAAAAAAATATATTACATAAGAAGTAAAACAAATCACAAATATAATATCTATACAACGAACTAAACAAATATCACTACTTACCTTATGTATTTTCCAAGATCATATATGACTTGCTTGACATTATTGTTGAAGTCGCCTGGGAGAGATAGAGGTAGAATGTACTGCAACAATTATAAAATTATCTTTTCATTTTTTTGTAACATAATGAAAAGTACACATACGCTCAGTACTTAAATACATACTAAAAACACAAGAACATGAATTACCTTAATGAAGGTATGCCAATCATGTGTTTTCATCCCTGGCCCAAATTCACTTTTCTTTGATATGAGATTGTTTATGTTCGCAGCAAATCCTGTGGGAAATCGAATTTTTCATATGACTTCTTTTATAGCATTGCTTTGCTGGTCCATTAATAACCAAGGAAGCTCACTTATATTAATCTGGTCTCCATGGCTATTTGATTGAATGACATTTATCATTGCATGATTGGAATCCTAAATGTCACTACATATTTTGACAATTTTTTCTTTGTCACGCCTTCCATCCAATATTTTTCATAATGTCTCTGTTATATTCTTTCCAATATGCATACTATCAAACAAATGAACAATTTGTAACTGCTCGTAGTAGGGAAACCTTCTAAATTGTCGGGGATAACTTTTTATTCTCTTAGGAAGGTGGTCATTCATGCCTTCACGACCTTCATGATCATCGATCACATCATCAGTAAACAAAACAAAATAGAAAAGAATTTTTATGACAAACCAATAGATGGAATGGCATTACCTTGACGATTAATTCTATTATATTCTAACTTCCATAGGTGAGGTGTCATTCTTCGTGGCTTTGATGTATTCTCTTCTTTCCCATTGAAAAGATGTTTTTCAGTATTTCGATACTTATGATTTTTGTGGAGAAAGTGACTATACTCATCAAACACCTACTTTCCTAAACTTTTTGAATGACGAGATTTCATCTTTGGACCACAAACAGGACATGCAAATTTTCCCTTTGTTTGAAGACCTACAAGATAATGTATAATTGGATTAAATATGATAATTTTTTGAATTATAATGTTCATGCACAACTTAAACACTATAATATACCACAAAAATGTGTTAGCCCCGAGGCATCGTGTATTGTCCATAGAAGCATCGCATGGAATTGAAATTGTCTTTGTCCTATTGTTCTAAAGACGTCATATATAGTGACACCATTCCATAACTCTAGCAACTCATCGATAAGAGGCTTGATATATACATTCATATCTTTAACTTGGTACTTACCTAATCGAATGAACAAAAACATTACATAATTATTATGACCATTTTACTGCAATATTTATAATTAAATTTAGACGACTATATTTAAATGATAAAATACTTAGAACAATCATTGCCAACATTATGTGCTCCCTCTTTATTGACATCCATCGAGGAATGTTATTGTTGATAACAAAAATAGGCCACACTGAGTAAACAGATCTCATCTCTCCAAATGGATTGACACCGTCCGCTGCCAATGAAAGCCTGAGATTACGAGGTTCTTCTTTAAAGTGTGGCCACTTTTCCTCTATGTCCATAAATGTTGAACCATCCGCAGGCATTCAAATAATTTCATCTCGACTTCTATTGCGTGCATGGTAATCCATAAATTGTGCCAAGCTAGTGCACTTGAATAATCGTTGCATACGTGGAATAATGGGAATATAGTGAAGAACCTTGCGAGGAACCCTTTTTGTTATTTGATCTGTTCAATATCTATTGATATGACATTCAGGGTATTCAATTCAAAATTCATGTTGTTTGTGATATATAATATGATAATTGGGACAAGCATCTATTGCTTGATACTCCATTCCAATATCTTTCATAACGGCAGATAATTCTTGGTATGAGCGAGGTAGAATATTTGATGGTGGTAACAAAAACTCACCTATCAATCTACAGCAACAAAATATAATTTGTCATAATAAAGAATATTAATGGTACAACATGATTCACAGTTTATTATGACATATATGACATGCCTTAACATACGTGACATTGTTATGTTGGATAAACCATTCATAACCTTCAAGTTCACCAACAACAATACAACAGAGAGAAGAGTTGCCTACGAGCCTTCATAAAGGGCCTTAGATGCCTTCTCAAGTAGAGGGACATCATGAACAACATCAAGGTCATCTTCATCATCATGATCAGTTGCGCGAGTACTAAATGAGTCATGGATCAATGTATTTGTACCATCATCTTCAATTGTGTTTTCTGGCTCATGATCGTCATCTTCCATGGGATCATTATCTTCAGCTTTGATATTCACACCTCCATGTTCGTCCACTTCGAAAACCATATTCTCAGGGTTCTGTTGATCCATACCATGTGCTCTAGGGTGCTCGACCTATATAAAATTGATATACATAAATAAACTGTGATCATTATCTCATCATCACGTGATTTATTATGTATATAAATTGTCAAAACGATATAATGAAAAACTTACCAATGGATGATAATCATGTCCACCTTCAATGTGACCATGAAGCCTACAATGTTTCTTCAATGTTTTGATTAGAAGTCTTCTAGTCTTTAACCCCTTACAAATTTTGCATGGACAATAACATTTTTCATCACCTTTTCTTTTCAAGTTAGACCACAATCTAGCAATTGTCTCCTTATTTTGTTGTTCGTTGATATTGTCTGACATGGTCTTTCTTCACAGGAAAGAAAATATAAATTATTGTTTGACATGGTCTTTCCCTCAGGAGCTGGCAAATCCTGCTTCCATACTTTAATTCTATTTTCTCAAAGGACAATCCTAAAAATCCATGCATTGCAAACAACTTTTTACACCTTTGTTGGTTGTGGTGGTGTCACAGATAGTTTACATCAATAAATAAAGAACATGCCAATGCTTTTAATGCAGCAGTAGAAGTCTATCTCTTATTCAATATCTCTATTGAAACCCCCATGATCTTTTGTTGGAGTAGAATTTGTTATATTCTAGAAAGGGTCTTGTCCTTTGTTGATGGGATATTCATCTACCTCAAGAAATAACTGTTCTTTTCTCCAACAAGAAGTGGAACTAAATGAAGATCTAGCACCATGAAATTAATCCTCAAAAGGATTACTATAGTTAGTTTTGGTAGATAATGATCTGGGTAATATACTAATGTGGCTTTACGAAACATTATGTACTAGCTTAGCATACTCTAACAACTTTGGTGCGACATGCTACATCCAATTAAGTCTTCATTGGTATCTCTATTGTGTTTCTGGATTGGGATTCAATGTACTCTTTTTATACACAGATTTTACTTTCAATTGGGGAGGTTTGTATGTACTTACTTGTCTTTCAATTGTATCCCTATTTCAAGAATTTCTTCTATCAACAAATCATTTTTTGTAAGTTGTACAAGTGGAAGTTTGAACATGCCTTCCATGCTAGCCTTGTTGATACGTTCAACACCATCTTGTGCAACAAATCTTTAGAATTCCATTTTTTCAAATTGAAGATTGAGTAGTAGGGACAATCTAGGACAGTTACAGAGGTTTTGCAAAAGAGATAAATAGACCTAAATATTATGGCTTAATAATGATCAATAGGTAAATAGATAAGAAACTCTCAATATCAAAATGACTTTCTCAATTGTCTTTACTAGAAATGGATAGATCTGCTAATAATGGCTTTATAACTGTATGTCAACTTTAGACTCAATCCAAGAAGAGCTATAACTAATATGCGATATCTAGATTTATGATCTCTATAATATAACAATCTCATAATTATGTTTCCACGCATCTATACCACAACACAAACATCATGCTAGTGTTCAGCCATAGCAATTGATATCCTAATTATAGAATGTGAAATATGCACATAACTATGAATAAAGATTAAGAAAAACAAAGAAAGATGCTTATTGCAAATATAAATGATTAATGGACAAGAATTGAATTCATTGTAGATAGTTTTGAATATCAAATTCACTTATTTGTGTGCATTTAGTAACTCATGTACTTGTGGCCAACCATTTATCTCTTTCATAAATTAAACACTTATTAATAACATTAAATGGCTGAGTAATTATGTTTTAGTTGAAATTGAAAATAGAATATTTTATTTTAGGACAACTCACACTATTCCCTATCATATTTTAGACTCTCGGTTTTGTTAGTAGTGGTTTGATGTCTTTGGAGCTGATCATTGCATTTCTTTAGTTACGTTTGCCAACCTACTCCCAGCCTGTGCCAAAATGGGAGCTTTGGAATAGGGTATGGACATCCATCAAAGCATAAAAGATAGAGGAATTTTGTCAGATGTAGTTGCAATTGCACAAAATGGATTTGTTGAGAAGGCTTTAGAAACTTTCAAGCAAATGCAATTGACAAGTGTAAAGCCAAATTCCACGACCATTGCTACTATCCTCCCTACCTATGCCAAAATGGGAGATTTGGAACAGGGTATGGACATTCATCGAAGCATAAAGGATAGAGAAATTTTGTTAGATGTTGTAGTTGTAACTACCTTGGTAGACATGTATGCAAAATGTGGAAGCATAGACAAGGCACGTGAACTATTTGATAGAATGCCTGAAAGAAATGTTGTCTCGTGGACTGCAACGATTGTTGGATATGCACAAAATGGATTTGTCGAAAAGGCTTTAGACACTTTCAAGCAAATGAAATTGGAAGGCATAAAGCCAAATTCCACAACCTTTGCTAGCATCATCCCTGCCTGTGCAAAAATGGGAGCTTTGGAACAGGGTATGGACATCCATCAAAGCATAATGGATAGAGGAATTTTGTTAGGTGTTGTACTTGCAAATGCCCTGCTTGACTTGAATGCAAAATGTGGAAACATGGACAAGGCTCATGAATTGTTTGATACGATGCCGCAAAGAATTGTGATCTCATGTGCACAATCAACACGTGCGTATACGGGAGGAAGGGATTGCTGATACAAAATTGAACGCTCACTCCTCAATCACAGTTTTATGGTTTTATGAGATTAAACTAGGACAATTAACCACCACATGTATATTTTTTGCAACATGAAATTGAAAACTAGGGCAATTTGAATCTACCTCCTGCGTGGGATTGCCTTCGACGCGGGTTTGATGTTCTTGGGGGTTGAAGTTCCCACGGACGCCTACTCGGGATTGCAATTCACAAATGAATTCCCCACCTCTTTTTTTATTTTGTAATGGCTGCTGTCGTCTGAATTACGACGAACTTGGGCACTTTTTTGAAAAAAAGAAAATTCTCATTGCTAATGCCTTCTTCATCGAAACCAAATGGGTAATTTCCGTCAGAATTACGACGAATGGGGGCATTTTTAAAAAAAAAATCAAATTTGGCCACAATATACCTTCTCCGTCGGAAACCTCAATCAAAAATCTAGTCCAAATGTATTAGTGAGAGGCCCAAAATACCACTATAAAACATTGCCATGTGTCAAATTAAGGTTCTAAAATACCATGGTAAGAATCCATACGAACCACCATAGAAATTATAATTATGTAGCCCAAAATAGCCACTTGCAAATGCTCTAGTAGTTGTCACGAGGTGTCTCACCAAATTGGACCAATATAGCAATCTTTTGTCATTAATGCACTCATAATGACTCATGATAACCTATGATATCTATACTAACTATCATACATGCACTTCCAAAAGGGTACACCTAGCTATTTTTTCCTCTTTCCCTAAGTCTAAACAATAAGAGTAACTTCATCTTTACATGAGATCTTTTACCATCGTTGGCAAAATGGTTTCATTCTTTATGGGTAAGTTGCAAATAACATTAGAGGAATAAATAATAGAAGGATTTACAAGGTTGATGATACTTTAATCCTAACAATTACATGAGTGGGGAAGTATCACAAATCTATAACATGTATCCAAGGGCTATCTAGGAGCTTATAGGACACTAAAAGATTAAGTCCACAACTATTTATGATATTTTCTTAGCTCTCTTTTTGTCGTCCTAAAAAACTACAATTACATAGTTGGCATCACTTATTTTATCTTTTATCTTTAGTTACACCCTTGATCTAAGAGACAAATATGCTAGCACATGACACATTTTAAAATCTTTTCATTTTACTTAAACTAAAATTGTAATTCATAAATTTTAAGTAATAAACCATTAAAAAACAAATTGAGAATATCTTCCTAAAAAACTACAATTACATCGATAACACTTATTTTATCTTTATCTTTATATTTAGTTACACCCTTGACATCATTATCTAATAGACAAATATGCTAACACATGACACATTTTAAAACCTTTCCATTTACTTAAACTAAAATTTTAATTCAGAAATTTTAAGTAATAAACCATTAAAAATTAAAAGTTATGTTATAGTTTGTTGTTTCTAATGAAACCATTTGTTTCTCAAGACAGTAAGGAATAAGCTGATTTGGCATATACTCTTATAATCCATAAAAAAAATAAAACAAGGAATATATTGAGCTGTATGAGATTATGAGAAGCATGCATGGTCGCGGTCATTCTTAAATCACACACATTAAGCAACATATTAAGCATAAAGAATGTCGATCAATTTTGAGTGTTAAACATTTTTAAATTTAGAAATCAAAGCTTAGTATGTGTGATTTAAGCTATCCGCATGACCGCCTATCTTCCTATAATGGATGAGTTGAGAGAAGCTTTTTCATCGACCACTGTTCTGTGATTTACATGAGACAAGGGCTTGTCTGAAATTGCTGGAATGGTATCCTCTCACTCCAATATCTTCAATGCTTCTGCCATACTTGGTCTGAATGCCCACAAAATGCCCACTAAAACAAATCCTCTCCCTCCAATATCTTCAATGCTTCTGCCATACTTGGTCTGAATGCCCACAAAATGCCCACTAAAACAAATCCTCTCCCTCCAATATCTTCAATGCTTCTGCCATACTTGGTCTGAATGCCCACAAAATGCCCACTAAAACAAATCTCTCCACTGTTTTCACTGCTTCACTCTCAATCATGAAGATTTTATTGGCCAGGTGGTAGATTGCAGAATGATTGAGAGTGAAATGGTGAATACAATGGAAGGATTCGTTTTGTGTGCACACATTGGCAGAAGCATTGAAGATGTTGGAGGGAGAAACTCCATGAAAATAGTTAAGACCAACCGTGATAAACTCCACGAATTGTTGTAAATGAACAAATCGAGGGATATGGTCTCTCCAATGAATGGCCATCCAGAAACCTCAAATTTTCCATTTCCTTTCTCAGATCCGTGCACCCACAAAGCACACTAATCCAAGTGAAAATAGTAGCAGAAATTTCAGTCCAATATTTAAGAAACGGCCATCAAACTCTTAAATTGTACCGAAATATCACTATTTTGTATATTTTAATGCATGTTTGGTACATCCTAAGAACTTATAACCATTTCCCATGTTTACAACAATGAGCTGATTTATGCTGCTCATAGCTTCTCAGCTGATTTTTGTCTTTCTGTTCATGTAATACCTTGTTTTCTCAGCTGATTTTTCCTCTTCTTTGCTGGAACCTATTGTATATAACAGCTCTTATGCTGTACATTGACTGTAGTTATATCTGTTATCTCTCATCTTGACTGTCAATTGAATATATGTTTTTCCTGCATCAGTTCAATTAAAAAAAAGGAAAACTTCATTTGCCCTTGGAAATTCACCGTCATGTTTATGTTTACATAGCTAGATATGAACGGCTGCCATAGATTCTTATTTCTGCTCACCAAAACAAGACCATCGTGGGTTGTTGGCAGACGGTATATGGACAGACATGTTTGGATTGATGCCATTATGCTAATCTATTACATCTGTCACAGGGTTTATTTCTAATATAGATTGTTGGCAGGTTGATTATAATATATTAGTTCTTGCTATTTTATGGGAAGGTAGTATGTAGTAATCAATTTTATATTAAATGGAAAATTGCAGGAATCTATAGGATCGATATTTTTTCCTTCTCAATTTAATCATCTTATTTGGTTTGATGGGTTTGGAGAAACACGTAAGTTATAAGCAAAATGACAAATAATGTTAAATGCAAAGAAAATATATAAAACTATAGTGTATTTTATGGGTTGGAGAAACACATAAATTATAAGCAAAATGATAAATAATCTTAAATGTAAGCAACCCATATGAAATGAATTCAATAGAATAGGTTGGGATGGGGTATGGTGAATACCAAGTTATATTGTTATGCTATTTTATGAAGTTGACAAAAATGATTCAATTATTTTTAAATATGGAATACGCTTATAACAATTTAATGATTTCATGCCTTCATAGAAGCCACAAACATGACATGATCACATGCCACTAATCTAGCTACTAGAGGGAAGTTCCATAATACTCCACTACGATTCCAATGAACAACTTCAATGGTGAAGAGCACCACCCTATCATGTGGGACCTTGAGGTCCACCCCTCTACAACAAGATACAACCTCCATGCTTATCATATACAATCATAAGATAGAAGATTGGTCACATACAAGAATGCTTCAATTAAAAATATTTATACACCTTATGATCTGTAAAATAAAAACAAGAGGGAAAATGATCCAAGTTCATAACAACCAGTGTTGTCAACTCTCCAAAACCAACGTAGGAACAAGTAGATCTATGATTTCATGTAGCAAGCACGTCTCTCTATATTTTTTTTTTCGATGCAATCCATCTTTTTAGATATCATTTCAACATGTTAGATAAGTTTCAGTCCTAACTTGTTTTTTTGAATAACCTTTTGGGATGTTTTTCTCAATGCAACATATCTTACTAAACATAATTTTGGAATGTGTTCAATGTAATTAATTTCTTAAGTTAATCATTTTCATATATCAATTGTATATAAACATTTTACACTATAAAAATATTTTGAACAATTTCAAATTTATTTGCATTCTTTCATATTTAGATTTTTGGATTTTAAAACCATTTCATTTACATTATATTACAAATAATTATCACTAATTAAGATAATTTTTACATTCAACGATTTTGTACCCTCCAATATATTATTCAAACTATATTGTACTATTGGTGTAACCATTGTGCCTCCTTTTGATGCAAGTGCTAATTAATATATAATTACGTCGAAGGCATTCCTATGTGAGCATTACCAATCTCACCTAGGCAATTAATGGTCGATATCATCTTAGAGGTGTGCAAGACGTTTGAAACATTTATAGTCATTGGATGGAAAAGCGAAAAAAGCTCATTGACCATGACATTGATAGGAAACTTTCTACAAATTCATTTATCTAATTACTAAAAAAAATGTCTATTTTATTTTATTTTATGCAATTGTTTTATAGACATGAATAAAATCTTAAATTTTTGTTAATTTTTCTAAAGAAATAATTTTATTTGGTAAAATAGAATGTTTTTTATGATCAGATACATAAATTTCTCTTTACTTTAAGTTTTAAGTTTATTTGATTTTCTAAATAAAATACAATATTTTTTATTTATGATATATATATATATTGTATTTGATTATTTAATTTTCTAATTATTTAAAAATTCTAATAGGAAATGATTTGCATGCAAAAGAAATAAGATAGAATAGAAAGCTACTTCTAAATTTATATTTTAGTCTTTAACTTATTCTTAAATTACAATTAGTCATTGTTAATTTATTTTAAAATTTAATTTTTATTTGTCTTAGATAGTAAATTTTTTTATAAGTTTTGAAAATTACAATTTACTATAATTTTATAATTAATTGTAAGCTTTAAAAATATTATAGTGATTTGATTAATAATTTAAAATCCAATAATACTTAATCCCATATGGAAATAGAGTTGAACTTAAAATACTTATTTAAAAAATATATATATATTATTAATGTTAAATTTAAAATTGATATTAAAATAATAATAATTTTAACCATAACCTTTACAATACTTAATTATGGCTTAATTATAGCCTAATATGCACATAAGAAGTTCCACAAGAAATAGAAGAGTCAATTGAAAATAGAAAAAACACAATTATAGTTAAGTTCTTAGACACAATATAATATGCAAAGATCTAATATTAAAGATGCAATAACATACCCTAACTAACTACATTATATATCGTTCAAGATATCTTAGGGTTAGGATTTGAATTGTGAGTCAATTAATATTAATGTTATTTATAATCTATTAATTATATTTTTGGGTTCATATTTTATTAATATTTCAATTTTAACAAATATAAAAAATTAATTTTATATTTTATTTAATTATTTTTTAATTTAAAATATTTGTTAACTATTATAAAAATTTTAAATTATTATTTTTATTAATATTTGAATTTTCATAGATTTTGACTTTTTCATTTAGTTTATTCTATTTTAGTTTTTAATTTAGATGTAAATTTGAAATTTATTTTTTATTATTTATCTTTTAATGAAATTACAAATAATAATTAAAATTTATAAGAATAAATTTAATTTATAATTATATGTCTTATTAAAAATTTAATTTATTGTGGAACAAATTTATTTTGAATTTCTATTATAATATATATAATGTACATTTATTTATCCCTCCATCTCTCTTTATCTCTCTATCTTCTCCTCTCCCACTTCCTCTCCATCTCCACTTCTCTCTCTATATATATCACTCTCTCTTTCTATTTTTATCTCTCCCTATATTTGAGTTAGTGCAAAATCATGGGGGACCAAAAAGTGGCGATGTGAAAAAAATAGCCTTCTCCACTCACCTAAAATCACGAAAATCTGTGTTGACTTTTGCTTGGCCTAGGTGTCAGTACACCTTGGCATGGTAATTACCTAAGCAAATCGGATATCCGATTTTTATTTGTGATTTTAAATTAAAAAATATATTATATAATATATAATGTAATATTATATATTACATATTATATAATATATAATATATTATTATATTATATTATATATTATATAATACATAATATATTATATAATATTAGATTATAAAATATTATATTATATTATATTATATTATATTATATTATATTATATTATATTATATTATATTATATTATATATTATAATAATATTATATTATATTATATTATATTATATTATATTATATGATACATAATATATAATATAATATTAGATTATAAAATATTATATAATTACGCCGAGAGGCGTAACCTACAGTGGCAGCACGGGGTGGAGTGAGATGGCATGACCGTGTTAAAAAAAAAAATGTTAACTTTAATAAATTGAAAGCCGACAAGTATTATTTAATAATTAATAAATATTATATTTTTTGAACCGACAACTAAATAGTCATAACGTTTCAAACTAATATAAATACCGATGAATTGTAGAATTAAAAACATATTACTGTGAATAAATACAAAAAAAATTATCACCAGCAAGTGCGAATAGTGCGAATACTTCAAATAAATTTACCAGCAACTGCGAATAGTGCAAATAGTGGGAATAAATTTACCCAGAATATAGTGCAAGGTGGTGCAAATAAATACTCTAAAAAAAGTAAGTCATTTTTACTTTATTTTACCTGTAATGTAAAATGGGTATTATATATATAATGGATAATGATATTTTTTATTATCTTTTTAGTAAAAGTAAATATTTTTTAATTCTATATTATTTATAGTAGTTTATATATTAAGTTGATATTAAATTAATTTATATAATTAAATAATATGATTAAGTTAATATTTCTCATATATTTTGTATATAATTAAGTTGATATGAACCTAAGTTGTATAATTAAGTTAATATTTTTTTTAGTTTTTAAATAAATTTTATTTATATTATATTCTTTTTTAGTTTTATATTTAATTATATATATATATATATATTTTTTTTTTTAATTAAATTGATATTAACTTGATATGTACATATTTAAAATAGGTAGTATAAATTATTAATAAGGATATTTTTAAATATGTAATAATTTATAATTAAATTTGTAGGATGCCTCGTCGTCCAAGGACAAGTTTTGAAAATGAAGAGCAAAGAAAAGAGCATCGAAGAGAATATGCTCGAAATTATATGAGACAACGACGTGAACAAATGGCTAATGCAGAAAGAGAGGAAGTAAGAATTCATTCAACTGAAGAGCAACAAAGAGAAAAAAAGAGAGAATATGCTCGAAATTATATGAGTCGACGACGTGAACAAATGACTGATCTACAAAGACAAGAAGAAAGGAACCATCGAAACCAAAATGATAGACAAAGAAGTGCTAAACGTAGGGCAGAAATGACAGTGACAGAGATTGAAGAGGAAATGAGACAACATGCAGATAAAATGATGAAACATCATGCACACACATCTCAGGATGATGGATATATATTAAGAAGAAGAATACAAAGAGCTATGCATTCTGATCAATTGAATTGGATGGAAAGACAACAAATACAAGTGTGTAATCGTGAAGCAATTGAGGTTAGTTCTGAAGGGATGAATTCTTTGACAATTGATCGTGTGCTACAAACACCAAATGATAGAGTTCAAAATGTAATGAATGTTGATTTTCAAAATCATATGGAAAACAATAGTTCACAACAAGAATTAACAACTCCTCTAAGAAGACAAAGACAATTGCAAAGAACACAAAATAGAAGAGATCAAGGAGTAGTTAATAATGATGGAAATATTGAGATTGATTTGAAGACTTTACAAATGATATTTCGACATGGACTCAATCAAATTTCTTCACCAAGTATGTGCTACATTTGTCAAGAGAGTTATCCTACAATGAAGGTTGTGTGGGTACTTGAGGGCCCTATTTGCAATCGATGTCGTCAAGAGAAGAATGAACATCGATTTTCAGCATCAAACAATATGGATCCTGGTCCACAACCATTAGAACTTGCAAATTTAACACAAATAGAAGAAATGTTGATAGCACGTGTCAACCCAATTCTTCAAGTAACACATGCAACTGGGGGTCAATACAAATATAAAGGACATACCATAAGTTTTCCACAAGAAGTGAGAGAAATAGCTAAAATTTTACCACATCAGATAAATGATTTGCCAATCATCATTGTTCAAAAAAAAGATCAACGTGGAACAAATTATAATTTTACAGTTAATAAAGAGAGGGTATATAGAGCACTTAAATATAAAATAAAACATGATAAGTTCTATAGAGATGTTCAAATTGATGAAAATGCACTTAATGACCTTACATGTAATTCAGATGAGAACATTTTTGATCAATTGAATTATGTTCATATGCGTCAAAATATTATTGACTACCCACATATTGTGGCATATTACATGCACCTACGCTATACAATGTTTAGAAAGGAAATACTGCAAAAGGGAATGAAGGAAAAAGATTATTGGTCAAGATATGAATGGTAACATAGAGGATCACCACATGTGCATGGATTCATATGGTTAGAGGGAGCACCTAACATAGACAATCTTGATTGGAAAAATCATGATGAAGTAAAACATGCTAAAAAATACTTTGATTCTATTATCCACGCATGGAATCCACGAGGGGATCCACATCAACGAAACATATAGGTATGATGTTAATTCTCAATTGTATATATTCATTTTGAAATATATTATACTTAAAGATTTATATTTTCTTTAATAAAATATGTTATATCATTAATGATAGGTCTTACAAAATTTTACACAACATCCATGCCTTCGAAATACACAACAACTAAACCAGATTGACTTAGCACGTGACTATGAAGAGTTGCTCAATTGTGTTGAACGCCATACAATGTGTAAAGAGGGTGCTTGCCTTCGTAAAAAATGAGGAAGAATGGTTTGTAGGTAAGATATTTATATATTCAAAAAATTAGTACTAATAAATAATTAAAATATTTATGTAAACTAACAATTCACTCTTTGTTTGTAGGTACAATGCACCATGGCCATTACACCTAGATGGATCAAAATTATTTGAAGACCCAGCCACAGGAGATAAAGTGTATGAACCTGCAAGAAATGATGATAGAGTAAACACGCATAATCGTAACATACTTCAGTTATGGAGAGCAAATGTAGATTGGCAACCAGTTCTTTCAAGACATGCTGTAATGAATTATATTGCAAAGTATGCGGCAAAAGCAGAAAAGAGTTTAGAAAGTTATCATCAAATGTTAATGCGACTTGCAAATATAGAAAATCCTGATGAAGCAGCATCAAGGGCATATAGGAGACTTCTAACAGAAACACTCATTGAGAGGGACATTGAAGCACAAGAAACATGTCATATGTTACTAGAGTTACCATTGGTAGAAAGTAGTAGAGTTTTTGTTACTTTAAATGTTTCAAGAGAGGTGTTCAAGCCACTAATAACAAATGAAGAAAATGATGATGAACGTCACCTAAAACATTTCATTGAAGGATACATGGATAGACCATATGCAATGGAAAGTGTCACACTTATAGATGCAGCTAGATCATGGACTTATAATTCCAAGAGAAAAAGAGATAACAAATGGGAAGCAAGGACTATAGCAGCTATTGTGAGGGTGTTTCCAAGATTTACCACCGTACCTACATGTCAATCAGAAAAATGGGTTGATTTTTGTTGGTCAGAGTTATTGTTGTACAAGCCATTTCGTAATATCCAAAGAGATATTGGACTTGATGATAACATAGTTATATAAAATTGGGAGTCACTCAACTATAATCCATGGCATTTGGAACGAAGGATTATAACAAATGAAACTAAAGATCATAATGATTATGAAGATGATGATTTACCAAATAATCAAAATACAATCGAACATGAGTGGGAGATCATATCAAGACTACATCGTGGACAAATTATGGATGTAACAGAAATAGATATGTTGGGAAGAAGAGATATTGATAAACAAAATCCATGGAGTGCAGAATATCAAGGAGATGATTACACAAATATAGCAATAAATTTTATCAACACTATGAAAGAGAATGGCTTATTAATACCTGATAATATGATGTCAAGTATATCATATGGAACTTTAGGTGCTAAGCAAAAAAAAGCACTTGATATTATTATGTCACATTATAATCAAGTTGACAATGCCATGCCACTATACATGATAATTCAAGGAACAGCTGGAACAGGTAAATCACATCTGATTCATGCAATTCGTCAAACTCTTAATGATGCATCAGGATCACAATGTCCTCCCTTATTATTACTAGCACCAACTGGAGTTGCAGCATTTAACATTGGTGCATCAACAATTCATTCAACTCTACGAATACCTATTGCAGATTTTGCTGAATTAGAAGGCACAAGACTCACAAGTCTCCAAGAAGAAATTCAACATATTAAATATATATTGATTGACGAAATGAGTTTTATTGGACAAAATTTGTTACAAAATATTGATTCAAGACTACGTCAAGCTTTTCCTGAAAAATCAAACATGAGTTTTGGTGGAAGATCAATCATTTTGGTAGGAGATTTGGGACAACTACCTCCTGTTAGTGACAAACCACCTTATGATAGTAATGTGCGTGCAAAATTATTATGGCAAGAGTTTAAGATAGTTGTTACTTTGGATAAGGTGTTTAGACAAGATGGAGAAACTGAAGACCAACAAAGGTTTTGCCAATTACTCACAAATATTAGAGATGCACATCCAACTATAGATGATTGGAAATTATTGATGACAAGAACAGATGCTTCATTACATCCAACAATTAAGGAGGAGTTTGATAATAATATTCATCTATTTGCAACAAATGACAATGTGCATAACCATAATAGAAAAAAGTTATATGCATTAAGAAGACCAATAGCCCGAAGCATTGCAAGTAAAGAAGGTAGTACTAATCCAGCAGGAGGTCAAAATGATGAGTTAGATGTTGAATTATTAATTTCTAAGGATGCAAGGGTCATGTTAACATCTAATTTATGGATAGAAGCGGGTCTTGTGAATGGAGCTTTAGGATACATCTGAAATATCATATACAAACCTGGATGTGCCCCACCAGATCCACCAACATATGTTATGGTTGAATTTGACAATTATTCTGGACTTCCTTTTGAAGATGCATCTCCTAATTTGATTCCTATTTCACCAATACAAAGGGGCCGTACACGTCAATTGCCACTACGATTGGCTTGGGCACTAACAATCCATAAATCACAAGGATTGACTCTTTCAAAGGCAACAATTGACATAGGACCAAGAGAAAGGTCAGGATTAACATTTGTTGCTATATCACGTGTTAAGGCCTTGGATGGAATTAGAATCTCACCACCATTTTCATATGATCGTTATGAAAAAATGAAGACAGGAAAGCAACTCACCAAAAGGAAAGCAGAGGAAGAAAGACTCAAATCTTTGGAAACATAATATTTTTATGTAATGTATACATTGTTGAATTGAACTCTTCTATTAAAATTGGGATTAAATTTGTGTTTTTAAAGATGAAATGTTGCATTTAATATGAATTCCTATTGTACACTCCATTGAATAGGATAGGCATCATGATTTGTAAAGGATAAATATGCTTTATTTAAAACAAAAGGTGATAAATTAATACTTTACATGTTGCGTTGCGGATGCTACTAGCCTAGATATCTTAATACATCTATCTAAAATACGTCGAGAGATATCAGTCTCGAGGCACCTAAATATTTTCAACAACAATTTAAAATAGGCGCCTCGAGACTGATATCTCTCGGCGTATTTTAGATAGTTGTATTAAGATATCTAGGCTAGTATTATTATATTATATAATATATATAATGTAATAATATATTATATGATCATATAATATATTATTACATTATATATATTATATTATTATATAATATATTATTATATTATATTATGTAATGTTATTTTAAAATAATTTAAGATAAAAATCGGATATCCGATAAAATCGAATATCCGATTTTCTGAGACAATATATTTCAACTATGACAGCCCATGAGTCATTTTTAACGCACGGGCTACGCGATTTTATAGAAATCCGATATCCAATTGCATTTGATATCCGGTGTTTTGCCCAAAAATTGCTAAAAATAGATTGAAAGGTAAGATTTTTATTGTTTTCAATCATTTTCATTCAATTTTTGTATTTTTTTTAATGTTTATTTGATTTTTCATTGAAAACTTGGTTTTTTCATGAAAACTTGGTTTTTTAAATCAAATACAAAATTGTTTAAATTTGTTAACTAAATTCAATTGTTTACATTCAATTAGGTTAAAAATGGGGGATAACAATGAAAACATTGATCAACCACAACCGCAACAACCAAACCCTCCTTTTCCAAACCCCCCCCTCAATTCAGGATTTGATTGCACAAAATTTGAATGAATTGAGGGGGATTGCAAATGTATATCGTAGGATCCCTCGTCTAAAACCAATGTTTGATCCTCTCACGTCAATCATAAAGAGTGTGGAAACCACGACTGAGGAGCACAATGCTGCCCTTTTGTGGCGAGATTCTATGAAGGAACAATATGTGAATGGCTTGTCGTATAAGGAGATCAAGGATCTCGAGATATCGAAAGCTAATATAGCCTCATTGTTTGTGAATCCCCGCATTGGTCAACCCGTAGACCCCAAAAAAACAAAAATTTCTATTAAATGGTGCACAAATGATGGTATTGTGAAAAACTTTTGGGATTGTTGGTGGATGGTTTTTGACAAACCACCCAACAAAAATCTTGATATCCCCTTCTACTTCATAAAAAAACTGTATGCTGAGTTTGTTTTACACAAACATGTGAACTACTTTGACATCCAACCTTTCCAAGGTGTGGGTTTAGGTATGCCCCAAAATAGACCTGGGGCAGTCAGAGTAGTCCAGGGCCCATATGTCCCCCCTCCTTCTGTTGATCCCTCACATCCAGTGCAACATCCAGATATCATTTCTGAGGTGGCTTCACTGACCATATCGGTTATTCACTCTTTGAGTATCCTTTTGGTTTCTTAGGCTGGGTCAGTAGCTCAGCCTACTTTTGATGGTAGTGGTGCATCTTGTGGCACTGACACGTCATCCTCGGCTCCACACATATGTGTGCCCCATAGTTGTGTCATGTGTGGGCACATATGCCTGGGTCCAATTGGACAACCTCTTGATCCTCATGCGGACAGTGTAGATTATGAGGTGCATGAGATGCATGATGCACCAGACGTTATGACATAGACTGGAGGATACCCTGGGGAGTCCTCGCATGCTAGAGGCGAGGAGGCACCATCATCATACATTGATGATGTAGTGGTAAGATTTGTATTTTCACAGTTCATGCTATATTTTAAATGAATATTTATAATCTAGATAATATTAAGTACTAATTTTTATTTACATGGTCTATTTAACAGTTTATGACCGAGGAGGAGTTGAGACAAATTTAGGAGGGCACCTTGTCAGCCATTTCATTTGGCCTTGATAGCTTGACGGAACATATATAATTGCACCTAGTCATTCATATTTTATTGTACATACATGCTCATCATTTATATTGGTATTAATTAGATTATGTAGTAACTTGCATGTATATCTTATTTTACTCTTGAGCAACAAGAGTGCGGGGCAGTGTGATTTAGGATCTAGTAGTGCAGTTAGAGACAAGGGAAAGGTAATTGAATGCAAATATGATTGAATGAATAGTTTAAATAACTTGTAGTGATTATACACGTCTAGACATAGATTAATAGATTCATATACTTGTTGTGTATATGTATAGAGAATTCTTGGCTTCACATCCTTGATGACTACACCCAGTATACCTAAAGATGAAGAAGAAGAAGAAGAAGAGATGCCTCGATTAGATGTGTGTGTAGCGTCCTAAAATTGCAACACTTGCAATTTCGACTGCATTTTGGTCTTCACGATGGCGACGCAACACGCAACCTGAATGGAGACCCCGAAACCTGATTACGACACCAAAAACTGCATTTTTCAAGTACCCTGGCCTGAACCTCCTTGCACCCTGCTGTCCCGGGAGGTGGGACCAGAGCGCCCAGCGCCCTGGTCCCTGGGTCCTATTTTGGGCCCGGTCTCCTAAGGAGATTGCGGGTCTTTTTGTTTGCAATTTGGAAATTACATTTCCTGGTCGGCCTAAGGTCGGGAAAATCAGTCTATCAGCCCTAATTGACAAGTATATAAACTACATTTTTCTCTCTCATTTGGACATAACATATACATGACGGAAAAAGCATGGAAACTATACTCAAGCATTCAAGCATTCAAGCAATTGATCATTTTAAGTCTCCATTCAAGGCTAAGTGTTGCATTCAAGTCAAGGATTCAACCATTGAAGAGGAGATCACTTACTACATACTACTACAACATACAACAAACAACAACATCTAAACCTTCACACATAAGGATACAAACATCCTTAGAACAAGGTATTAGTACTTGTTTTACATTACAGTCATTTACATTTACAGCACTTGCTCATTTCTTGGTTAATTCCAAAACCGGGGTTTGACCTAAAGGCAAACCCCTAATCCCTAACCCCCCAATCGTCTTCGCTTTTCTGTGTGTAGGTTGCAGGTACGTGGCTGAGATTGAAGATCTGGAATCCTTGTGCAGAGACGAACAGATCCCCCTTCGTTTCGCGGATTTTTCGGAGGACTATGGCGTCGGGCGCCATCGTCCCGACAACTTTTGCTCAAATTTGCAGGACAGCGCCGTATCGAAATTTTACTGCTAATTCCAGGTCCGCAGCTTCATCCTATAATCCGAACTCAGTTTATAAGCGAATCTTTGTCACTTTCTATGCATTCCTAGCTTAATTCCTTTATCAATATTCTTTACAAAAGAGGGTAGCCTTGCTTTCTTAACCCTTGAAACTCATTTAGCATCCAATATTGCCTTGTGTGGGATTGGATCTTGTGAGTTTCAACCCCTCTTTTGAATGTAAAGTCTCTCCCCTAAGTGAAAACCATCGAATCCTAGCGAACCTCCCTTCTCTCTCCTCGGAGTTGGAAGAGGGGAGTGCAACTAGGGTTCGATCGTGATTTTTTGCTTTACATTTTGGTGAACCCGACGTGAACATCCTTTCTGATTTTTCATGATTAGATCTGAAAATTGATTCCTTGATTACATTTCCATGTTTGATCTTTTGCAAAATTTTAGAGGTGATTGCATAAAAACCCTAAAATTTATTTTTAGTAATTAAACTTGTGAAATGCTTAGTTGTTAATGTTTGTTTCAGATCTGCCCTTCTATTACAAATTATCAATTCATATCTGTGCTTTAATTTTGAAAATTAAGTGGTTAAGTGTCAAAACCCTAATTTTTGAAATCCTCTTAATTCAACCTTTGTCCGACAATTTCACTGATCAAAACATCTCCAAATCAGTTGTAACTTTGGATTCTGCAATAAAATCACAATATCTTTCATCCCTGAAAATTTGGAAAAAAGTTGCGAGGACCGTGTGCACTCCGAGCGCCATCGTCCCCGACATTTTTTTCAAAATTTCGAGAGCTAGATCTTACTGTATTTTCCTGCTAAAATCCAGAATTTTGGCTGCTTTTATCAATTATAACACTTTCAAAATTACAGTCAAAGTTGGTTCTGTGATTGCTTGGTTTAGGGCTTCTAATCATTCAAAAATCATTGAAATTGAAATTTTGTGTCAAAATTGTGTTCTTACTATCCTAAATCTGAAAAGTGTGTTTGCATTCATTCGAAATCTCAGTGCTTTATTCAAATTCTTGCAATTTGTGACTTTTGAAATTAAGTGCTTAATTACAACAACTTTGATTTCCGCTTTCAAAATTGAATTTTGCGTGAAATTGAGTCAATTTTTGAATTTCAAAATTTGCATTGCTTTTGACATTCCCTCTAAAATCATAAAATTCAAAATTTCAGTTTCCCTCTCTTTTTCAAAATTCAAATTTTGCATTTTTCGACAATCTTGATAGGGTTCAATTTTGAATTTGCAACTTTAATTCGGCCTACCTACAGATCGTAAAATCACTCAATTTTTTCAGATTAGCTCTAAAATCATCATAACTTTCATCCCTGCAAATTTTGAAAAAAATTGCAGGGACCGTGTTGCACTCCGAGCGCCACGGTCCCGGACATTTTTTCTGAAATTTCGGGAGACTGTCGTGATTGCATTTAACAGCTTGAATCCAGAAGATTGGCTGATTTTACTGAAAATTGCTACCTCCAAATTCAAAATTTCCTCTTCCTTTCTAGTGCATGAGTTTTACAACAATAAGCCCTACTTACACTACTCCCGTTAGACGAAGCCGTAGAATTAAGTCTTTCCGAGGTTTAACTACCGAGGAGATGGAACCTAATTTGAATAGCCTTTTTAACGAGGACATGGGTAATTCCTCTAATCCTCCTAATGATGAAGAAGCTCTCCATGAGGTTTCTGTTGAACAACTTTCGAAATTGGATAACCAATTTGATGATTTTCACCAATGGATGTCTCATGAGTATCCCGAGAGTCAAGCTCTTCCTTTAATTGAGGGTCTAAAATGCATGCTTCAAAGTGATAAGAATGGAATTGATATTTTGCGTGGTATTGCACACATCGTGGATTCGAATGTGATGCCTATAAAGAGTTGTGCCGAAACTTTAGGTTATACACGACCTCCCACTCAAGTCAATCATTCTATTCCTTTGACAACTTCTATTGCTAGCATACCTACCTTTACATCAAACATAATGGCTACTTCTATACAAGACATTCCTCCTGTGATTACCAGTCATGGGGGCAATCCTTCTTCTTCAATTAACCCTCTTCCTTCATTCAATCCAACTTCTTCATACATTCCTTCAATGAGTGTTCCTATTACATCTTCACAAATGAACATGACGCAAGGGGGCAATTCATTTAACCATTCCATTCCTCCTTGTAGTGTCCCTCTTGTCCAATCATCCCCTATGGTTGACTATCATAGGGTCCCACCACCTTACTCTTTACCTTCTTTCAATAACATAACACCTACATCTCAATCTAACACACCTAATATGAATTCTTCGATTGAAGCTACCATTAATAATCTTGCACAAACTGTCTCTTCTTTACAGCAACAAATTGCCTCTATGAACCAATCTAAGTTTAGTGTGCCCACATTTGATGTTGCGAGCCCACTTTCTCTTGACATTGTTCGAGCTATCCCTCCTAAACATGTTGAAATCCCGCATTTGGAGCTCTATAATGGTAAAGGAGATCCTCTAACACATGTTAAGACTTTTCAAACAATTTGTACTGATTTTGCTTATGACCAAAGGTTGCTTGCAAAACTATTCACTAGAACATTAAGAGACAAAGCCCTACAATGGTATTGCTCGTTGCCTTCTTATTCTATTACTTCTTTCGAACAACTTGCAAATGCTTTCATTCAACAATTTCAAAACAATATAAGTCCTAAAGTTACTTTGATTGATTTAATGCATTGTAAACAAGGTGTTAAAGAAAAAGTGACTGATTTTATTGGTAGATATAAGCATTTGTATGCTCAAATTTCTTTTCCAGTGCCTGACAATGATATTCAAAGAATCTTTATTTCTAATTTGCAAAAAGATATTCGAGACAAACTTCTGTTTTCTGAGTTTACTTCTTTCCAACAGTTGTGTGCCACTCTTCACAATTATCAACTGACTGTGAGTCAAATGGAAAAATCACATCCTATGGCTCCGAGTGATAAGGGTGATAGCAGTCAACAACCATTTGGGAAGTTTAAACCGAATAGAGATTCCATCAAATTCAATGAAAACATCACCAACAACAATGTGAATGCAGCATCAGGTGTGCCTCCTATTTCTAAATTTTTCAAGAAAGAAAGAAAGTATACTCCTTTGAATGAATCATTGCATGGTATTATGAATAAGTTATTGGAACAAAATGTGCTTACTCTTCCTCCTATAAGGCAAATTGATCCTGCAAAGATTACTTCACCTTATTTTGATAACAAAGCCTTTTGTCACTTTCATCGTCAGCCTGGTCATGATACTGAAAAATGTTTTTCTTTAAAGGGTAAAATTCAAGATTTGATTGATAATAATACTATTTCTGTTTCTGGAGTGAATGATAAAGGCAACACATCTGTAGCTCCTCCTAACCAAAATCTTCAGATTTTTACTGATCCATTACCTTCTCATACCTCTAATGCGATTGAGGCTAATGATTCCTCTCTCTCATCTGATGGTCTTGTGTCTATGACTCCGAATGTGATTAACTTTGTAGAGCAGCAAGAAATCCCTAAAGAACCTTCCATCACATTTGATTCTAATGAAACCATTAGAGCACCTGATGGTCCTTTATACATAGTTGCAAAAGTTAAGAATACACCTTGCTGTGGAGTGCTTATTGATCCTTCATGCATGGTTAATGTTATTACTGAAGAATTTCTTTTTACTTTGCAATTGAATCAAGTGATCTATGACAAAACAGATGTGGTTGTGAAATTATTTGATGCATTTTCTTCTCCTGCAATTGGTTCTATTACATTACCTATTGAGGTCCATAACAAATCCCTTGATGTAAACTTTGCTATTATTCCTTCATCCGAACAATTTCGTGTGAAGCTTGGCTATCCTTGGCTATCTTCCATGAAAGCTATTGCTTCTCCTATTCACAAGTGTTTGAAATTTCCCCATAATGGTGAAGTTGTTACTGTTAATCACAGTCTCTTTAAACCAGCTGAAAGAACTTCCAGTGTTCCTATAGATTACTTTTGGCCTAAACAATTCCAATCTCTTCCTCTGTGAAGTGATCATCTTTTCAAATCTTATCAAAAGTGGAAAATAGATATGATCCTATCTCTAAGTGAACCTAGAACACCTAAACTTGACATTCCTATCATTCTTGAGAAGGAAGTTCTTCCTTTGAAAGATAAAACTAATGTCTTTCCTCAAGAAGATTCTTAACCCATCCCCATGGATGTGACTATGTCTATGCCTAATAAACCTTCTAAAAGTAGACCTATACCTCCTCGTCATGATGGACTTGGTCTTCTTCCTAAACCAAAAATTCCTCCTTTATATGGAGCAGTTCCTCCTCCTGCCTTTTATAGAGAGAAGAGACCTTCTTCTTCTCCTATTATCCAGCCTAAGAGACCACAACCTAAACATCCAAGTGATAGGGATGAGAACATTCCTCCTCCTCAATCTTCTTCACTTCCTACTAAGACTAGACGAAATCGTTCTGCACGTGAACGTCGACGAAAACGTCGTCTTAGAGCTCAAACAGCTGCTTCTCAAACTTTGCAATCTCCAAAAACACCTTCAACAAGCATTATTCCATTTTCTCCTCAGCCGGACATTGAGCCTAATTCTCCTAAACATAAGATGTATGATGGTCTTGATCCTGTGCGAGTTAAAGATCCTATTTTTATAAATCTTGATGATGATATAGATGAAAATGTTATTCATGATGAACATGCTACTCCTTTTACTTCTGATAGTGAATATGAACTTGTTGATGTTGATAACCATTTATCTAATGAATTTTCTAAAGCACTTATCCTAGCTCCTAGACAAGAACAATGTGGCTCGGAATATGAACATAGCCCTTGTTTGGATCTTGTGATAGCTCCATCTGCTGTGTTGGATGTTCCTCCTCTAGCGTGTTCCCTGCCTTCCCGAAATGTTGATCAGCAAGATCGGGGGATAGATGACGTGCTAGACTAGTTACATTAGCATAGCAGATCCTCTCCCCCTCTCTTTTGTTACTTCTTCTATATGTTATTCTCATTCTTCTATTTGTCGTCCTTAGTGTTGTCTACTTGAGGACGATGCAAAGCATTGAGATCTCTTTTGGTCTCTCTCATGTTGACTCAAAAGACACATGTGTTCCCTTCTTCTAGGTGACCTTCCTTGATTGGGGAATGAAGAACAATTATGCATACATACATATGATATATACATGACTTATCATACAGCATACTGACCCCAAGGAAAGCGAAGTCACCTCGTGCTTTGTGTTTGTGTCTATTATCCTTGGGTTTATCTCACACTTGGGGGATAAATCTTTGCGATAACGTGCTCCTTTCCTTGCTTATTTCTTATGTGTATCACTACGTTAAAACAATCACCCCCGTTGAGGCGTGTGCGATCGCTTTAACGTAGGGGGGCATACACCCTGTCTATCCTTTCAAGATACTTGAAAATTTCTTGGTGAACTTAGCTTTGCCTTGAAAATTTTTGGTATTTCTTTTGCATGACTCATAGTGAGGGAACCTTACTACTGACAGTCATGGTTCTCCCTCGTGATCTTCCCTTTTACTTTGTCAATCAAAGTCGTAAGATCCTTAGTCCACTGGGGGCTTGGTGTGTCTTGCCTCCTTGATGTGGTGAAAGTCTATTCAATGTTGTTTCCTTGTACTTTATCCGAAGTATGAGCTCACATACTCCCGCTAAAGTGGGGGCTAAATGTAGCGTCCTAAAATTGCGACACTTGCAATTTCGACTGCATTTTGGTCTTCACGATGGCGACGCAACACGCAACCTGAATGGAGACCCCGAAACCTGATTACGACACCAAAAACTGCATTTTTCAAGTACCCTGGCCTGAACCTCCTTGCACCCTGCTGTCCCGGGAGGTGGGACCAGAGCGCCCAGCGCCCTGGTCCCTGGGTCCTATTTTGGGCCCAGTCTCCTAAGGAGATTGCGGGTCTTTTTGTTTGCAATTTGGAAATTACATTTCCTGGTCGGCCTAAGGTCGAGAAAATCAGTCTATCAGCCCTAATTGACAAGTATATAAACTACATTTTTCTCTCTCATTTGGACATAACATATACATGACGGAAAAAGCGTGGAAACTATACTCAAGCATTCAAGCATTCAAGCAATTGATCATTTCAAGTCTCCATTCAAGGCTAAGTGTTGCATTCAAGTCAAGGATTCAACCATTGAAGAGGAGATCACTTACTACATACTACTACAACATACAACAAACAACAACATCTAAACCTTCGCACATAGGGATACAAACATCCTTAGAACAAGGTATTAGTACTTGTTTTACATTACAGTCATTTACATTTACAGCACTTACTCATTTCTTGGTTAATTCCAAAACCGGGGTTTGACCTAAAGGCAAACCCCTAATCCCTAACCCCCCAATCGTCTTCGCTTTTCTGTGTGTAGGTTGCAGGTACGTGGCTGAGATTGAAGATCTGGAATCCTTGTGCAGAGACGAACAGATCCCCCTTCGTTTCGCGGATTTTTCGGAGGACCGTGGCGCCGGGCGCCATCGTCCCGACAACTTTTGCTCAAATTTGTAGGACAGCACCGTATCGACATTTTACTGCTAATTCCAGGTCCGCAGCTTCATCCTATAATCCGAACTCAGTTTATAAGTGAATCTTTGTCACTTTCTATGCATTCCTAGCTTAATTCCTTTATCGATATTCTTTACAAAAGAGGGTAGCCTTGCTTTCTTAACCCTTGAAACTCATTTAGCATCCAATCTTGCCTTGTGTGGGATTGGATCTTGTGAGTTTCAACCCCTCTTTTGAATGTAAAGTCTCTCCCCTAAGTGAAAACCATCGAATCCTAGTGAACCTCCCTTCTCTCTCCTCGGAGTTGGAAGAGGGGAGTGCAACTAGGGTTCGATTGGGATTTTCCACTTTACAGTGTGTTTATTTTATTTTGTGTTTAGTAGATATAATTTTTTATTCTCAGTGACAATTATATGCTAACTTGTATCAATGTCATGTTTTTGAACATATGTAGGTTGTGTATGAAAATATTGAAAACATACCTCCTCTACCGAAGACATACATCAAGAGTCCTGCAAAGCCGAAGAGAAAACGTGGAGATGAGGTAAGCATGAATAGTTCAATTATAGTTCATTTTTATGTTAACTTTTCGAATGTGAATTGTATAATATAACTAATATTAATCATGGTTTGTTTTTCTTGTGCAGGATCCTTCAGAGCCGAGCAGTGCAGCGAAGAGGATCGATTTTGATGATCCATCAGCAGCTTAGGATGTTATAGATAGTTTTGGGATGCTTACATGTCTAGTTCGTATGTATATTTTGTATATGGACATACATTCACGTATGTAGACATACATTTTGTTTGAGTTGGCATTTATGCCATATTTGTGTATGGACATACATTTGTAATCATTTGACATTTATATATATATAGAAGTTTATATTCGATCATATAAATTGTTGCTCATCTGTGCATGGTGTTATCATTGAAATATTTAATCTTCATTCCAATAATTAACAACGATTAATAATGATTATTTAATGAACAATACAATTGATTTCATTTCATCATAAGTGTTGTTTGTATAATGAACAATACAATTCATTTAATGAATAATACTTGATACAATTAATTATTACCCTATGCATGCTTCTATTTTTCCCCCCACTCGGTCGAGCGCTCGGGGTCATACCCTACCAGCGTCGTCCCTTGAGTGCCCTAAGTGCTAAAATTATCAAACTTTGACGAGCCCTAACTCGGAATTTGTGGCACCTATGAATGATCGGTTTGAACCTATGGGGCCACGAGAGGGGTCCCTACAAAATCCTATCTTGGTTTTTCAAAATTTCCCTATGGTTTATTAGGGCAGCAATTTTTTGGTTAGTGAAAAAATTGTTAGTCTCATTCATTCGAATATTGTCCTGTGGCCAATTTCTCGTTCTACTCGTCATGATGATGAACCATCGGCTCTGACATGTCTAGTTAGGCATTATTACCATATGCATGCTCCTATTTTTCCCCCCCAACTCGGTCGAACACTCGAGGTCATACCCTACCAGTGTCGTCCCTTGAGCACCCTAAGTGCTAAAAAATTTCAAACTTTGACAGGCCCTTACTCGGAATCCATGGCACCTGCAAACAATCTATTTGAACCTACGAGGTCATGAGAGGGTTCCCTACAAAAGCCTATCTTGGTTTTTCAAGTTTCCCTATGGTTTTATTAGGGCAGCAATTTTTTGGTTGGTGAAAAAATCATCAGTCTCATTCATTCAAATGTTGTCTCGTGGCCAATTTCTCGTTTTGCTCGTCACGATGATGAACCGTTGGCTCCGAAATATCTAGTTAGGCATTATTACCCTATGCATGCTCCTATTTGTCCCCCTCACTTGGTCGAATGCTCAGGGTCATACCCTCCCGACATCGTCCCTTGAGCACCCTAAGTGCTAAAAATTGTCAAACTTTGATGGCCCCTAACTCAAAATCTACGGCACCTACGAATGATCCGTTTGAACCTACAAGGCCACAAGAGGGGTCCCTACAAAATCCTATCTTTGTTTGTCAAGTTTCCCTACAGTTTTATTAGGGCAGCAATTTTTTGGTTGGCAAAAAAATCGTTAGTCTCACTCATTCGAATGTTGTCTCGTGGCCAATTTCTCGTTTTGCTCATCGCGATGATGAATCGTCGGCTCTAACATGTCCAGTTAGGCATTATTACCCTATGCATGCTCCTATTTCCTCCCCCCCACTCAGTCGAACACTCAAGGTCATACCCTACTGGTGTCGTCCCTTGAGCGCCCTAAGTGCTAAAAAATGTCAAACTTTGACGGGCCCTAACTCTAAATCTGTGGCACTTGCGAATGATATGTTTGAACCTATGGGGCCATGAGAGGGCTCCCTACAAAATCCTATCTCGGTTTTTCAGGTTTCCCTACGGTTTTATTAGTGAAGCAATTTTATGGTTGGCGAAAAAATTATCAGTCTCATTCATTTGAATGTTGTCTCGTGGCCAATTTCTCGTTCTGCTCATCGCGATGACGAACCTTCATCTCTGACATGTCCAGTTAGGCATTATTACCTTATGCATGCTCCTATTTTGACCCCCCCACTCGGTCGAACGCTTGAGGTCATAACCTACTGGCGTTGTCCCTTGAGCGCCCTAAGTGCTAAAAATTGTCAAACTTTGATGAGCCCTAACTCGAAATCTGTGGCACCTGTGAATGATCTTTTTGAATCTACGGGGCCATGAGAGGGGTCCCTACAAAATTCTATCTCGAAATCCATGTCCCTAACTTGTTCAATGAAAAATATAGATAAACAAACATTACACTGTAGACACATAATGATCATCAATATTTCTATGTATTGTGTACACATAATTACCATTACACTTGCATGTGACATCCATGAAGGGATATGCAAACACGATTTTTTATTCATTATCAATACAACTACACCAATGTACTCGTGTACAGATACATTGTATATCATCAATATAACTAAACCAATTTTCCCATGGACATTGTATATCATCATAACAAAGTTACATCAATTCACATCCATATATAAATACAACATCCTACTTCATTTGCATTAGACAACCTCATGTCCTAAGAGAAAAGCTTACGTATAGCAATGCCTGTATATAAATGAAAACCAAAATAAGTAACCTTTTTATGTAGAATGAATGTGCTACAAGAAACAAATTATAATACTTAATACAATTTTGTTTGTCAAATTATAAATAGATCATTTGAAACATTTTTTGGATGTACAATATTGTATAATTATGAAAGTTACCTGTTTCTCTGCAAAGTATACAAGCATAACTTTGAAGAAAGACGCATGTTGATTAAATCCCTTCTCACTACATTTCTCTGCATGGTTGAAGATGATGGTAGATATGGTCATTTCTAAATAGCAATGCATTCACTTGACTTAATTTTTATGCACAAAATTTAATCTCATTAATGCACAAAAGAATATGTACCATCACCAAGAGAGGGTATTGTCAACGGTGAATGATCTAGCATGAACCTGTATTTTTAAGAATTGTTAGTCTACACATAAAATACATGGATGAACATAAAGGCTTTATGATAATCACTTCAACTGAAATGCATGATAATAAATGAAAAGGTGGGATTATATACCATAAAAATATGTCCCTTCGAATTATATCAACAGAAACCACTATGTTGATGCAAAAATCATAATGTGATACTGTTGTATATCATCAAAAAAGACCTGCATGAGCATAAAGGTTTTGCGATAATTATATCATCAAAAATTCTCAAATAGTGTTCTCTAATAACAAAAATTGTAAATCTCATCAAATGCATGATAATAAGTCGTGTTGCAAAAATACGTCCCTTTCGATTATATTGAGTGTACCCGTTATGTGCATGCAAAAATCGTGTTGCCAAAAAAATGTTCATCGGTAGACCTGCATTTTGAACACATCCTTAATATACACGTAACAAACTTAAACATTAAGGTTTACTGATCATTGTTTGAAATGAAATGCATGATAAAAAAAATAAGGCACCATTAAAGACCTACTACTCAAGTATGAATGAAGGGTCATCTCTTTGCTTAAGAGTATCCAGTATTGCTTCATGATCAGTAGTAGTCATTGTCCATAGCTCTTTGGTCTTTGGTTTTTCTTGATGCTTCAACAACTTGAAATTTGTAGCTATAATAAGGTGTGAATACATTATGATGGTTTTGTGTCTCTCATAGTCTTCAAATGTAGGTATGTCATTCTTTCTAATCATGTATATTCGCAACCAAGTTCCCACAAAAACAAGTGAACCTATAGGATATGTGAACCTGTCATCATCTGTCACTGGTTGTGTTAGTTTTTGTTTTCCCTGTACACATTATGCCAACCAATATTCTTATCTCTCTTCATTCCCTTGTGGTTCAACAACTGCAAAAATATGTCCTAGCTATACAAGATCCGATAGACAGTCATACTCAAGTGAACTTTCCATGTCATCGTTTGACGAAGATATTGTTTGAGATAAAGGAGTTAGACATTGGGGAACCCACATATCAACCCACTCACTTGACTCGCACTAATCCCAATCACACCAAACACAACTCTAACAAAAACAAGCCAACGCTTGTGTCCAAATTGTCCATGTACTTGCATCTGAGCTGAGAAATGAATGCATCTTTGAAGAATCTTTAACTGTTTGACAATCCAATCTATCTCCCAATGTGCCCTCCTCAACCAACCAAAAGAATCTGGTCATTGTTGAATCAAGAGTACCTCCATGTGACAATGTTAAACTACACCGATCAATAATAGAATGTGCATCAAATAAATTTGCACCTGAAATCCTCAATTGCTCCTTAACTAGAGCTCTCTTCAAACATGCACCTACTCCATCATGTTCCCCCTTCCCATGCCCTGCCTTAAAAAAACACCAAATATGAGGTATACACCTCTCTACATGCATTCTACTCAACCAATAAAACATAAGGGCATTCTTGAATTGACCCATACAGTTATCTAACCATATGATATGTCAATCAATTGCAATATCTTTCTCATGCAAGAACTCAAAAAAATTCTCGAAAGAATGTTGCACATACTCGGAGGACTGAGTACCTTCATGTCCTCTTCTGTACTATCAAGAACATGTCTATATGTAATGTGAACAAAAATAGCAATCTGGATTGAATTGTAGTACTAAGATTGTACCTCATTCTGTGGTTGCAATGTATAGTTCTCTGCAAAATCAACCACCGATACAATAGTGCCAATTGGGAAAGAGTTCTTACACATCCTAAACTGTTGATCCAACCACTGAGACCTATGGGTGTGTCTTGCATACTTGTAGAAAAGATTTTCCTTAAAATCCAAAATAAAATCAGCAATACTCACTTCTCTTGAGACTAATTCACATCTAGAACCTTCACCTCCACTCTTCAAAGTATATCTCACTGTCTCATATCTTTTTTTCTCAACATAATTCTTTCCAAACTCATTTTTTCTGCCCTCATGAAAACATGAAAAAAACTTTGACAACCCACCACATTCTTAGCACTTCTCATTCAAACAATCGTTTCTATAGAAATAGTAGCCATCATCTCTAGGGCATAAAAATAGATCTTGCAAGTCTCTTGATGATCTCGGAAATAGCATTGCACCACACTCCTACAACATCTCATTAGTATGCATCGTATAACGAATATGACATTAAATTTCATGGTACATTGAAAACTCCACATGGTACTTGCAACAACAAGTATTGCGAATCTTAAGAGGAACACAATAAAATGGTTTCAAAGATTCAAAGGCTCTTTGTGATATTTGCAAAGTTGGATGTACTTCACAAGAAAAATTGTACAACATTGTTTGGCTTGCTTCCAAGAATTTTTTGGGATGTGATGTGCGATCTCGGTTGTCGATTCTTAATTTCAAAATGTCCTTTACATTGGGTGACACTCTAGAATTAGAGTGCCAAAATTGTTGAATCTCCTCCTTCACATTGTCAGTCAACTTTCTATCAACACGTGGAAGCCTCCCACCAAAAGCCCATTTATCTTATTGAAGTGGATCGTCAAGTCTTTGTCTTCCCACAAGTTCTCTATCCAAATTTTTCTTGTTTATGTTAAAATCAACACAAGTTTGTCTCATTTGACGAGCCTTCCTCACTTGATAGCTTACTAAGGAGGTTGTAATCACTCTTCGAGTGGCTCTCTTATCTCTTTCTTTGGTATTCTTTCCAATATAATTTAGAGCGTCAAATACATTTTTGGCAATAATATAGTTTCTCTCCATCTTCTTGTTCATACGAATCTTCAATTTGTTTAGCAATTGGTGCATGAGCACCTAGTTGAGTAAAACTCCCATTTTTGAGTATTTAATGCTTTCATGTTTGTAATGTCTTGTGTTAGGTTTATTATGTTTTTTTAGGTTGTTATGTGTCATGTTTAGTGGTTTTGATCTCATTTTGGGCTCAAAAGATCAAGTTTTGCCTTTCAGGCTTTGAGTTGACAATTTTTGGCAAAAATGTGCAAAATTGCCAAAAAGGTCTTCTATGATAACTTAATGATGAACAATAAGTACCAACCTGGTACTAAGAGAGGGCGGTGAATCAGTACAGTCACAAGTTCTTCACTCTGAACTGGTTTGACTGCAAACACTACTGATGTCTAATAGACAGTAACACCGGTCTAAAACAGAGTGCAACCGGTAAAGCCAAGAATGACTATGACAAGCATTAACTGGTTAATCACTTAGATTTCCACTCAACTTAATGCTACACTTATATTTCACCTTTATGCAAGTATAGGCAATCTATCATTAGAAATGAAATAACAGCTAGCTCGGCATGATTTACCATCAAACACAAATTACTTAAATCATCACAAGAAAAATACTACACATGACACATAGATTTTTCACATGGAAACCCAACTGGGAAAAACCATGGTGGTAATGAATACCCACAAGTTGCTTTTTGAACTCTTTAGAAGCCTGCTCTGTTAGGAACCTAGTCCGGTTAAAGACTATTACAACAGGTTCTGTTAGGAACCGATCCTGTTAGAGATCACCCGGTTAAGGGATGGCTAAATACCCGGTTAAGGGTTAAACCCTGTTAGAGGTTACCTTGCTAGAGGATTTCAAGAACTCAATGAGTTTGAGTCACCCTGTTAAAGGATTTATAGCAAGCTGATTAAAGCTACCTGGTTAAGGGATTTTCTAACTGTTGAAGTGGTTAAAGATCAATAGGTATTACAATGATCTAATAATAGCACTCAATGCCTAATGCAGATCCGCTTAAGTTCCTTCCTTCTACACACACACTATGCAGGAACCAATCCTCTTATCTTGTCTAGTCTAGCAAGAATCACGTATCTCTGCACTTAGATACACACACATCATTTGCCAGCAACCTCAGCATAAAGCACAACATCGACCTTATAGGAAACATATAGGTCGGTAGCATAAACCCTAAACCCTAAACACTTAGGTTAAATAATTCAGGCAGTTCAATCCTGGCCATTGAACACTTTGCATTTCAATGCAACAGTCTTGAACAGATCTCGAGACATTCTCCATCGCTCATTCTTCACCACTTCATGGAAGCTATAACCCATCACACATTCTTCACTGTTTACAACGACTTCACACATTCCCGAGGTAGATAGAATCAATCTCCTTTATGCAAGATCCTTTACGCGCACAAGGCTGACATGGCACCATGATCTGATCCTTATTACAATTTTAACTCATCACATGATGTCATAGGTTGAATCACATAGGATTGGAACACTTCAATCAGAAACCCTTAAGATAAGACTACCAACCGGTAGTCATACCATATTAAGTCTTCATAGAAAACATTTCATATGTCGGTTCACATTTCATCATACCGGTTCTCTTTGCCAACTATTTAGTCTTCAATATACCTGTTCACTTCTTTGCACATATATCGGTTAACCATATTGTACCGGTTCACATTTCAGCATATTGTCAGTTCACTCTCCAACATATTGACATCAATGACAACATAATATCATCATGTCAACATACTCTACACAAATGCCAACAATCTCCCCCTTTGGAATTGATGGCAATATACAAAGATTTCTCTTTCTGCATCACATCTTCTCCCCATTGTTGTGGATATCATCTCCACTTCACATCTTCTCCCCCTTTGACAACAATGTCAAAGTGGAGGCACAAGCTCTCCTGTTCCACTATGTTGCTCCCCCTAAGGAGTAGAATCCTTCAACACATCAATCCGGAAAAATGTGGACACTGCAATACCTGACTGATGTGGAGTACATATTTTCAGTTCACCTCTTGAAGGAGCAGCACCCCTAATTCACCTCTTAAATAGGTAAATGAAGCCTTTGGTAGAGGCTTGGTGAATATATCTACTAAATGCTCCTTACTCGAAACATGTTCTAGTACAACCTCCTTGTTCTGAACCATTTCCCTCAAGAAATGATACTTGAGCTCAAAGTGCTTGGTTCTAGCATGCAAAACCGGATTCTTAGAAATGTTGATTGCACTTGTATTGTCACAAATATGCTTACCGGTTCAGATACAAGAACTTTGAAGCCATTCAATACATGCTTCATCCTAATAGTCTGGGTACAGTTCATAAAGGCTGCAACATACTCCGCTTCTATTGTAGACTGAGAGATACAACTCTGCTTTTTACTCATCCATGAGACCAGTCTACCACCAAGAAAGAATGCACCACCGGTTGTGCTCTTCCGGTCATCTACATTACCAGCCCAATCAACATTTGTGAACACTTTCAGGTTGAAATCATTATTGTATGGATACCATAACCCATAGTCAATAGTTCCCTTCAGATATCTAAGAATCTGCTTGACTGCTACCAAGTGGGATTCTCTAGGGCTTTGTTGAAACCTAGCGGTAATACCCACTGCATGTGCAATGTCCGGTCTTCTATGCACTACATAATGCAATTTACCAATCATTGATTAGTAATCCTTCTCATTTACCACCACTGAGTCATCTTCTTTTGATAGCTTACAACCGGTCACCATTGGTGTACCAACCAGTTTACTATCTTCCATGCCAAAGGTCTTCAACACCTCTTTGACATACTTGGACTAAGTAATAAAGATTCCATCTTTCATTTGTTGAATTTGCAGTCCAATGAATAACTTAATCTCCCCCATGAGTGACATTTCAAACTCCTTTTTCATCTCATCAGCAAATTCATGACTCATCTTGTCATCACCTCCAAAGATGATGTCATCAACAAATACTTCACAGATCAGAATTTGATCTCCTTCTGATTTCAAGTAGATATTGCTATCTTCACTTGTTCTTTCAAATCCAATCTTCACAAGATGGGAGTACAATCATTCATACCATGCTCTAGATGCTTGCTTTAGTCCATACAAGGCTTTATGTAGCCTACACACCATGTCACTATCTTCTGATAGGGCAAACCCATCTGGTTTCTCTATATACACCTCCTCTTCAAGTATTCCATTTAGGAATGCAGATTTTACATCCATTTGGTATACCTTGAATCCTTTAAAAGTTGCATATGCAAGAAGCATACAAACTCCTTCCAATCTGGCTACTGAGGCAAAGGTTTCTCCATAGTCTTCTCCTTCTTCTTGAGCATATCCTTTACATACTAGTCCAGCTTTGTTCGTTACCACTGTGCCATCCTCATTCAACTTGTTTTTGAAAACCCATTTGGTACCAATGACATTTTTATGCTCCGGTCTAGGTACCAAAGACCATGTACCATTTTTCTCTATCTGGTCAAGTTCCTCCTCCATTGCCTTGATCTAGTCTTCATCTTTATGTGCCTCTTTGAATGATTTAGGCTTAAATTCAGAGATCATACAAGAATTCTCTCTGACCTTTCTTCTTGTAAGGATTCCTGCATCCTTATCTCCTATGATTTGTTTTGGATCATGATTCAGTTTGACATATCGAGGAATGCTCTTGACTGATTCCTCCTGCTTTTCTTCTTCATCCTCATCTTCATCATCATCAGCATCTACCGGTGTGGGAACACTATTACTAATGCTTGGCTGATTAGAAATAGGTTCCCTGAAGGTTACTATCGGTTCATCTCTTACTTTCTTATTGTCAGTTTCCTTAGGTTTTCCAGAGTTTTCATCAACTCAACATTGATGCTTTCAACAATTCTCTGAGTCCTATTGTTGAAACATTTGAGAGCTTTGATCTTAGTGGAATATCCTAGGAATATTCCTTCATCACATTTTGCATCGAACTTTCTATGATGTTCAGTCCTCTTGATATAACATTTGCTACCAAACATTCTAAAGTAGCTTACTACTGGTGTCTTACCGGTCTAATACTCATAAGGAGTCTTATTTTTCCTTTCTTGATGAGTACCCGGTTCATTATGTATACTGCAGTGCTCACCGCTTCTCTCCAAAAGGTGTGAGCAACTTTTACTTGGATCAGCATAGTTCTAGCTGCTTCAACCACAGTTTGGTTGTTTATCTCTGCTAAGCCATCCTGATGTGGAGTCCGGGGGGTACACAGTTGCCTCTTGATGTCGTTCTCTTCACAATATTTGTTGAATTCACCGGAAGTGAACTCTCCTCCTTGATCAACTCTAAGGCATTTGATTCTTCTACCACTTTCCTTTTCTACTAATGCTCTGAAAGCTTTGAACTTTCCAAAAGCTTTAGACTTATCTTTCAAGAATGTGACCCACATCATTCTTGAGCAATCATCAGTCAGAATCATGAAATACCTATCTCCCTACACACTCCTAGTTTTCATAGGACCACACAAATTAGTATGCACAAGATCAAGTAAATTGTCTACGGTGAAATATTTACCTTTGAAATTTGAGGAAGACATTTTTCCAAGTTGGCATTCTCTGCACAAAGGATTTTCCAGTTTGCTCAACACCAGCAATCCTCTAACTGCCATGGTCTTACTGGCCTTTACAATGTTATCAAAGTTTACATGGCAGAGTCTCCTATGCCATATCCAGCTATCATCAGATTTAGCCATAAGACATGTACTTACATTTGCATCCAGCTGAAATAAGTTACCTTTGGTCTGCATACCGGTGGCCATCATTTCACCATTCTTTCCTTTTATTTTGCACACTCCATTTTTGAATTCCAGAATGAGTCCACTATCATTCAGCTGGGTAACGCTCAATAGATTGTGTCTGAGACCTTCCACCCAATACACATTATCAGCACTTCTCTTTCCATTCGGAGAGATGGACCCTCTTCCTTTAACCATACATGGTGCATCATTACCAAAATGAACCACACCACCATCATATTCTTCCAAAGATAGAAACTTGCTCCGGTCACCAGTCATATGGTGAGAATAGCCACTGTCAATAATCCATTCATTGGAATTATCAAAGCAGGAGACAAGAGCCTTCTTGTCTGACACATCTTCCTTACTATGACAAACACAATGTTTTCATTCTCTTCATCTTCTGATTCCTCATATGTGACACCTTCATCAACTGCAACAAAACAGTTTCTCCGGTTTCCTCATTTGAATTTCTTGAACCTCTCTGGTTTATCCTTGTTGTCACCATTAGGACAATTTATAGCAATATGTCCTATATGGTTACAAGAAAGGAATTTCAAAGGGAGCTTACCTCTGTAATTACCGGTTCCTTTAGGAAGTTTCCTAGCAAGAAGAGCTTCAAATTCCATCAGGATCTCCTCATCATCCATTTCTCTACTCTATCTTGGTTCACCACTGGAGCTTGCTTTTTTTCCTTTTCTGGATGGTATAGCAAAAGCTTTAAAAGTTGATTCAGTCTTTTGAACTATTTAGCATATAGGTTGTCAACTTTGTAATGATGGAGTCTAGGGATACCTTAGTCTTGTCTATTGATCTCAACTTCTGAATAGCAGCAACCCTTATTGCATAGATCAGTAATAAGGTTCTCAGAACTTTGCTTACCACAGTGGAATCTTCCATTTTACCACCTGCACTCTTGATATCTCCAATAACAGTTTTGATTCTTATTCCATACTGTTGAATGGTCTCACCTTCAACCATCTGCATGTCTTCAAATTTCCCTCTAAGGCTTTCTTCCTTAGCTTGTTTTAGATGCTCATCACCACCATAGATACTCTCAAGAGTGTTTCATACTTCTTTCGGATTATCTTTATCTTGGACATCAATAAACTCAATGTCAGATAAGCTATTGATTAGGGCTTCCATGACTTGCCCATTCTCCTGTATTTCTCTCTTTTCATCATCGGTGAGAGTACTGGTAGGAATAAAAAAAGCATTCTCAACATAGCTCTAGTGTTGAGCACCCATGCTTCTGATGTAAATCTTCATTCTGCCCTTCCATATTTTGAAGTTATCTTTGTTGAACTTTGGACCTTCCCACTTCATCATTACAATAGGATCTTTCCCTCAAGTGGTTAAGCTTACAGCACAGAGGACTTGGAGGATGCTCTGACACCAATTGATAACTCAATTATGAACAATAAGTACCAAACTGGTACTGAGAGGGGGGGGTGAATCAGTACAGTCACAAGTTCTTCACTCTGAACCGGTTTGACTGCAAACACTGCTAATGTCTAATAGACAGTAACACCGGTCTAAAACAGAGTGCAACTGGTAAAGCCAAGAATGACTATGACAAGCATTAACCAGTTAATCACTTAGCTTTCCACTCAACTTAATGCTACACTTCTATTTCACCTTTATGCATGAAAAGGCAATCTATCATCAGAAATGAAATAACAGCTAGCTCAGCATGATTTACCATCAGACACAAATTACTTAAATCATCACAAGAAAAATACTACACATGACACACATATTTTTCACGTGGAAACCCAAATGGGAAAAAACACGGTGGGAATGAATACCCACAAGCTGCTTTTTGAACTCTTTAGAAGTCCGCTCTGTTAGGAGCTTAGTCCAGTTAAAGACTGTTACAATAGGTTCTGCTAGGAACCGATCCTGTTAGAGATCACCCGGTTAAGGGATGGCTAAATACCCGGTTAAGGGTTAAACCCTGTTAGAGGTTAGCTTGCTAGAGGATTTCAAGAACACAATGAGTTTGAGTCACCCTGTTAAAGGATTTATAGTAAGCTGATTAAAGCTACCCGGTTAAGGGATTTTCCAACTGTTGAAGTAGTTAAAGATCAACAGGTATTACAATGATCTAATAATAGCACTCAATGCCTAATGCAAATCCACTTAAGTTCCTTCCTTCTGCACACACACTATGCAAGAATCAATCCTCTTATCTTGTCTAGTCTGGCAATAATCATGTATCACTGCACTTAGATACACACACACCATTTGCCAGCAACCTCAACATAAAGCACAACATCAACCTTATAGGAAACAAATAGGTCGGTAGCATAAACCCTAAACCCTAAACACTTAGGTTAAATAATTCAAGCAGTTCAATCCTGGCCATTGAACACTTTGCATTTGAATGCAATGGTCTTGAACAGATCTCGAGACATTCTCCATCACTCATTCTTCACCGCTTCATGGAAGCTATAACCCATCACGTGTTCTCCACCGTTTACAGGGATTTTGGACACTCTCGAGGTAGATAGGATCAATCTCCTTTATGCAAGATCTTTTACGCGCATAAGGCTGACATGGCACCATGATCTCATCCTTATTATAATTTTAACTCATCCCACAATGTCATAGGTTGAATCACATAGGCTTGGAACACTTCAACCAGAAACCCTTAAGCTAAGACTACCAACCGGTAGTCATACAATATTAAGTCTTCATAGAAAACATTCCATATGTCGGTTCACATTTCATCACACCAGTTCTTTGTGCCAACTGTTTAGTCTTCAATATACATGTCCACTTCTTTGCACATATACCAGTTAACCACATTGTACCGGTTCACATTTCAGCATATTGTCGGTTCACTCTCCAACATATTGACATCAATGACAACATAATATCATCATGTCAACATACTCTGCACAAATGCCAACATTCTAATGCCTTCAAAAGCATTGAAACATGTTTGTAAAGTGTTTTTAAGCATGTCTAAGTTGTTTAGACAAGTAGATAAGGTTAGATTGTCAAAAATGCCTTTTGGAGCAAGAAATGTTGTCATTTGTCTTGAAAAGTTGTCAAAATTGTCATTTTCTTGCAAAATGAAGTTATGGAAGCCTCATGTCCATATTGGGGATTGAAAAACCAACTCGAAAAACTATATAAGGCCTCCCTTTGTCTTGGAAAAGGTTGGTGATTGTATGAGCAAGAGCTTTTTAATAAAATCATGAAATTTTGGCTTTTATGACTGGTTTTTCCTTCCTTTGTGAAACAGTCCGTACTGTACCTTTGGGAAGTGTGCCTATCAGTTGTATAATTCTCTCTATTTTATTGTTGTATTCATTTCCTTTGGTAATTGGTTTGCACAAATTGGTTTTACTTATGTGTCCTCACCGCCCTATCAGGGGTTTAAAGTTCCAAAATGCCACCACTTGACTGATCCAGGTCTGGGATCCCACATAATGGATTTAGTCAAGTTGGAATTCATGTATATATTATACATATGCTCTACATTATGCCAAAACTATGGTTGGAAGAAGGATTTGAGTGAATACTAGGCAAGTAGTGATTACTCGACTAGTAGCATGATTGAAAACTCAAGATTTGTACCCAAAAGCAATTTGGAGTGAACAAATGAAAGAGGAAGAGGTCTGGGCATGTGGCCAAGGATGTTTAACACCATCTTGGTGTGTTAGAGTAGCTTGTTCCATTTAATCACTCTTTTTGTAAGCAAAACAGTGAGTTCACTGTTTTTGTAAATTGTGTTGTAAAAATGCTCAAGGAATGCTTCAAAGCATAATTCAAGCCTTATAACCATGAAGGCTATGTAATAGGGAACTTCTTAAGTGTCTTTCAAACCTCTTTGAGGTATATTTCCCCTTCAAACTCTTCATTGTGCAGGTCCAAAAGTGTAACAACTATTGACTGGTAAAAGGGCAGCAAATTAACAATGACGAAGGCAATTTTACCATTTTCTCACTTGTTTGCCAAGTGTTTGGCATTATGTTTGTAGGGTAGTGACAAGGGAAGTCTCTATTTGGTGTGTTAGAAGTTATAAGTCAGTTTGGAGACTTGATGAGTGGAGTTGGAAAGACTTCTCAATGTTCTTCGGTTTAAACCCTACCAAACCCTCCAAAAGTGCCTTAAATGGTGGACAGTCCTCATATTGCCATAACAGTGGCCTAAACCATGAAAATTAGTTAGCATATACCTCTAAACCATCATCCAAACCAAGTTTGTGGGAGGTTTTAACCATCGTTGAGCAAAATAAGAAAAATTTGACAATTAGGCCTCCACGAGCTAGTAGCCCTTTGACTGCATAACACACAATTTTTAGAACCTGATTGCAAGGAGGATTTGGGGTCTTAGAAAACTTCATGAGATCTTCCCAAAACAATGAGATAAGCAACACATGGGCCTTTGGATAGCATGTAGTCCCTTTTTGAGGTTTTGACCCTTGGTTGGTGTATTGAGCAAGCCAAGCCTATGGGCCCAGAACTAAGTGTGGTTGTCAAACTTGAATAGAACCTTGCTGCCCCTACATTTCCATGTTGAAGACTCCTAATGCACTCTGAAACAGAGGGTTGAATGCCAAAAGAGAAGAGATTGAGGATGTGTAGATGGGTGGAGTGAGTAGGTTTGAGCATGGGTGTGAGCTATCACCAAAAAGGGGAGTTTGTTAGGAAAGTGATACATGAAGTGCTTGGCACTATAACCACAAGAATGATTTTGTAAACACATACAGTAGCCTCAAACAAGTGTTTGGGTAACAAATTTAACCTCTTGACCAAAATTGGCCTTTTGAGCACTTACCGAGCTTTCTCCCTATCATAGTGGTATCAGAGCCAACAAAAGATTCAAGAGGAAAGGAACATTAGGAAAACATGGTGACTAATGCAGAGTTAGCCAGGAAGGTTGAAGACCAAGAAGAGTAAAATAGGGCACTCAGAGAAAGATTAGATCAACTAGCAATGAAACTAGCTGAAGTAGAAGTTAAAACTAAAGAAGTCCATGATAAGGTTGGAGATCAGGGTAAAATGATGGCAATAGAGGATGAGGTCCCCATGCCTGACCTTGTCATTGGACAAGAACCATTATTGAAAGCCTTGAGAGCTATGAGTGGTAAAACCTTAGAGGGAGTGGCTCTTTTCAGTGGGAAGATGGATCCAGATGCTCTTATAGAGTGGATTGAAGGTCTAGAAAACCATTTTGCATGTGATGGAGTAAATGAAGCACAAAAGGTTAAGGTAGAAAAATCAAGGCTGAGAAGGGCAACCTTAACTTGGTGGAAGTTCATCCAATAGGAAAGGTTGAAAGGAGGTAAGCAACCAATAGCCACCTGGAAAGCAATGGTAGCCAAAATAAAAGAAACCTACCTTCCTAAAGAATATGAAGTACAACTTCACAGGAAAAGACAAAATTTGAGACAAAAAGACCTAGATGTCAGTAGCTACACTGAGGAGTTTCAAAAATTGTGCATGAGATCCAGAGTAGTAGAGGATGAGAGTATAAAAGTGGCAAGGTACTTGAATGGGTTAAGATGGAACATCCAGGAAGAGATGAGCTTGTTATGCCCACAAACAGTACACAAGTGTTATCAACTAGCACTTAAGGTGGAAGAGAAAGGTAGGAGAAAGAAAGAACAAAATAACAGAGGGAGAGGTAGGGGAAGACATGGAAGAGGCCATAGAGGCAATTTTGGGGGAAGGAGCATAGATCAATGATCCCAAGGAGAGTCTAAACTTCTAGAGCAAAGTGGGGATTCTCAGAGAAAACCCAACTATAGGGGTAGGGGATCAAGCAACCCGAGAAGGGGTAGGTCTAATGGACCAAAGAGAGGGTCTTACTTCTCAACCATGAAGTGCTATAACTGCCAAAAGTTGGGCCACCTTGCCTATAGATTCCCAAAGAAGCCTAGTTCATCCTATGGTGGTGAGAAGAGGGTAAACTATGTTCAGGAAAATGGAGGTAATACCAGTACTTCAACATTGAATCACCTAGCTTCAGAAGATGGTGAGAGTTTAATGATCAAGAGAGTGTTAGTGAAGAAGCCACATAGTACAGAGGCCTCACAGAGAAGAGTATTGTTCAGGATTAAGTGTAAAATCATGGGAAAGGTGTGTAAGGTTATCATAGACTCAGGGTCCACAGATAACATCATATCAGAGGAAGCAGTTAGTAAATTGAAACTACCTAGGATGCAACACAAGGAGCCATACAAAGTCACATGGTTAAATAAGGGACAACACATGTTAGTAAATGAGCAAGCCTGGGTAGATTTCCACATAGGTGGATATATAGATAGGATCCTATGTGACATCCTTCCTATGGATGCTTGCCACCTACTATTGGGTAGACCATGGCAGTTTGACCAAAAGGAACACCATGATGGGGAAAGAAACTCCTACTCATTTCAAAAAGATGGAGTAGCCTATCAGATTCAATCCCTCATTGAAGAAGGAGAGAGCAGCAATAAAGTGCCTAACATCTTGTTAGTGAATGAGAAAGAATTCATAAAAACACTAGAAGAAGGTGAACGAGTGGGATTTGCACTCATAGTGAAACCCAAGGAAGAAAAGGTAGAAAAGAAAGTTGAGATACCATATGAGGTGCAGCAAATCTTTGATAACTTCAAAGCAATAATCAGTGATGGTGCACTTCCAGCTTTACCACCTCCTAGAGCCATTAGTCATCAAATTGATTTCATACCTGGAGCCTCTTTACCAAATAAGGCAGCCAATAAGATGACCCCTGAACAAAATGAAGAGGTAGCAAGACAAATACAACTCTTAGACCAAGGGCTTATTAGGAAAAGCATTAGTCCTTGTGCAGTACCTACAGTGTTGGCACCTAAGAAAGGTGGAACATGGAGACTTTGTACAAATTCTAGAGCCATAAACAAGATCACCATCAGATATAGATTTCCCATACCTAGGATAGAGGATTTGATGGATTGTTTGGGGGGTGCACAGTATTTCAGTAAGATTGACTTGAAGAGTGGTTACCATCAGATAAGAATCAAAGAGGAGGATGAATGGAAGACAACTTTCAAAACAAATGAGGGTCTCTATGAGTGGCTTGTCATGCCTTTTGGACTCTCTAATGCTCCCAACACATTCATGAGACTCATGAATGAAGTTTTGCATGATTTCATTGGCAAGTTTGTTGTTGTGTATTTAGATGATATTCTTATTTTCAGTAAGACTAAGGAAGAGCATTTGAAGCATTTAGCTATTATTTTGAGACAGTTATCTGATGAACAGCTAACCATTAATCTAGAAAAGTATGATTTCTTGAAGCAAGAATTGGTCTATCTTGGTTTTGTTGTATCAGGAGGCAATCTGAAAATGGATCAATCTAAAGCTGCAGCAATAACTAGTTGGCCAACTCCTAAGATAGCCAGTGATATCAGAAGCTTCCATGGTTTGGCATAATTTTACAGAAAGTTCATCAGGGGATTCAGGGAGATTTGTGCTCCAATGTTGGACACCATCAAAGGGGGTGTAAAGGTAAAATTTCAATGGACAAGTGCAGCTAATAAGGGGTTTGAATTATTGAAAACTAAAGTAGCTACTCAACCAGTGCTCATTTTACCTAGTTTTGACAAGCTTTTTACTATTGAATGTGATGCTAATAATATTGTTGTAGGAGTTGTTTTAAGTCAGGAAAATAGACCAGTTGCATTCTTTAGTGAGAACTTGAATGATACCAAGAGAAAGTAGTCTTCCTATGATTTAGAACTTTATGCATTAGTACAAGAACTTAGGAAATGGATGTTCGTATTTTAGTATGGTTTTGTCATTGATGTCAACACCTACTAAAACTCTAGCACTTTGGAGATCCAGCAACATTCATCGGCGAGCGACTTTTACACAGTCGCCGATATATGGTACACTGGCAGGAAATAATGATCATTGACACTTGGAATGACTTGGAAAACACTTGGTAATGTCGAAGACATTGTTTGGACATCTTATCTTGGAGAATTGTTTATTGGCATATTCGTATTTGCATATTTGTTGTTACCGGCAAATAGGTCCAGGGTTACATCGGCAGGATTATCTTTTCCAGATCAACATGGCATGCTATGGAGATGATTAATTATTGTTGTAAATGCATTAAGCCGGCATGTTGAATTGGTTATTGCATCGGATATTGTATTATTTGTAAAATGATTTTATTGTAATATCTTGTAGAGCCAGCCTACTAAACTTGGTCTTAGGTTATGGTATAAATGTAAGGTCTTAATTGTAAGATTGATAGAGCAAGGTGAAAAAGGTTTTATGTGAAGATATATGTGAGATCAAGCAGAGCTATACACACAGACATCATTTGAAGGTGAAGCTAGGTTTTTGTGAAAACATATCAAAACTACACCGGTACTGAATCCAGCATATGAAGATGCTATTTTGTGCAGTACATTCTTATTGGATTTAACCATCCAATTGTAGTCAGTGTGACTCTCATTTTTGATTGAGCAGTGAGCTCTAGGTGCTTGGCCTTTCTGCATGTGCAGACCCCATTAATGTACACTTACTATCTGCAGTAGTATCATCTGATTGTGGGTAAGGTTTCCCACCGTGGTTTTTCCCCTTACAGGGTTTCCACGTACAAACATTGGTGTTATGTGTTGTGGATGACTTTGTCTTTTAGTTTCATGCATTAATCTTTACCGGTATTGCATTTATCTGCTAATTATGTCTACTGGTATAACAGACTGTTTCATCGGTATTAAGCAATAATTTGATTAAGTTGTTTTTGGTTTAATATTATTAGACAACTGATTCACCGCCCCCCCCCTCTCAATTGTCTCCGAGACCTATGAATTGGTATCAGAGCCTAGTCCTCTTTTGCAGAAGTTTAACAACTTGAGGAGATCCAATGTCTACTAACTATTTCAGGAAGGACAGTCCTAAACTTGATGGAACCAACTATGGCATATGGAAGATCAGAATGGAGACACATCTTAATTGCATTGGAAAGGACATCTGGGAAGTTACAAAGAATGGTTATACTGTTGCTACTTCCAGTCAGCCTAATCCACCTAACTTAACTAAAGCTGAGGAAAATGATTGCAAAGAAAGAGAAGCACTTTTGAGCACATTAATAGATCAGAAAATCATGGGATTATCAGATAGATCAACTGCTAAAGCTATTTGGGATCATTTGGAAACACTGAATGAAGGAGATTCCACAATCAAAATTGTAAAACTTGAAAGCTTTCGGGTCAGGTATGAAAATCTGAAAATGGAAGAAGATGAAAGAATTTATGCTTTTATGGAAAGAGTTAATGAAATTGTTTTGGGTATAAAATGTTGTGGAGGAACCTTAAGTGAAGATGAAATTGTTTCAAAAATTTTAAGAGGATTTCCATCGGCATATAAAATGAAGGTTACTGCTATAAATGAGTTAAGAACAATGCCTAATACATCAGTAATTAGGGATACATTGATTGGAAAACTTTCAGCCTTTGAAATTGAGGAATTTGGTCTTGTTTCTACTATAAAGATAGATTTAGCCTTTAAAGCATCAACATCATCTGCATCATCATTTGACAAATCTGATTGGAAAGCTTTTTATGCAAGAGAACTTGAAGAAAGCAGGAAAGAAAATGAAGAACTTGAAGAGCTTGAAGCACTATTTGCAAGAAAAATACCTAAAGGTCCAGTTGGAAGTAAGTATGAAGGTAAAGTGCCCTTTAAATGTTTTAACTGTAATAAGATTGGTCATATGGCTTCAAGATACCCTGATAGACATGCTAGATTAAGAGAAGAAGCTAGAAGGACATACAAGCCTAATCCTAAATATCAGAGATACAGATTCAAGAAGAATAAGGACAAATCTTGTTATGTATCTGATGAAGGAGTGACTAATGATTCTGATGAGGATTCAGTAGACAATGGATGGGTTTTTGTTGTTATAACAGAAAATCAACCGGCACCTGCAGTCCAACCGGTAGCGCAAGCCTTGGCAGCTAAAATTGAAGTGAAGGATGAATGGATCATTGATTCTGGATGCTCACATCATATGACAGGAGATAAAGGTAAATTCTTGAACTTTCAAGATTATAATGGCGGCTTAGTAAGATTTGGAGATGACAAAGCTTGTCAGATCAAAGGCAAGGGTTCAATATCTCTTAATGGGAAGCATAACACTGACAATGTCTACTATGTTGAAGGTTTAAAGCATAATCTTTTGAGTGTTGGTCAGTTAGTTGAGAAAGGATTTCAGTTACAATTCAAAAATGGAAAATGTAAAATCATGAATAGAACTGGTTTAGAAATTGCAACTGGTAATCAGACTAGAGGTAATATCTTTCATTTGAATAACAGTGAAAAGACATGCTTGATTGCACATATTGATGAAAGTTGGCTATGGCATAAGAGACTCTGTCATGTAAACTTTGATTGCATGGTAAAAATTAGTACTACTAAAGCAGTTAGAGATTTACCTAAAATTGTCAAACCTCACAATACAATATGTAAGGAATGTCAATTCGGAAAACAGGTTAGAGCTAGTTTCAAAAGTATTCCAGAAAAATTAAATAATGCTCTTGATTTAATTCATATTGATTTATGTGCTCTAGCTAGAACTAAAAGCTTACAAGGTGATAGATATTTCATGCTAATCATTGATGATTATTCCAAAATGTGTTGGGTCACTTTTCTCAGAGAAAAATCAGAAGCACTTGGAAAGTTTAAATTATTCAAAGCAATGGTTGAAAATGAAACTGATAAGAAAATCAAATGTTTAAGATCAGATCAAGGAGGAGAATTTACATCTAAGAAGTTTAATGCATTTTGTGAAGTGAATGAAATTAGAAGACAGCTATCAGTACCTCGGACACCACAGCAGAATGGAGTTGTTGAAAGGAAAAACAAAACTATCTTGGATGCAGCCAGAAGTATGTTATCAGAAGAAAATTTGCCACATGTATATTGGAGAGAGGCAGTAAGTATAGTGGTCTATACATTCAACAAAGTTCACATCAAAGGTGAAACCGGTAAGACCCCTCATGAACTATGGTTTGGTATTACTCCTACTCTTAAATATTTCAGAATATTTGGAAGTAAATGTTACATTAGAAGAGATGAGTATATTGGGAAATTTGATCCTAGAAGTGATGAAGGAATATTTCTTGGTTATTCATCTAAGAGTAAAGCATATAGATGTTTTAACAAGAGATTGCAGAAAATTGTTGAGAGTACAAATGTAAAGATTGATGAACAATTCAGAGGAACTTCGAGGTATATAGATTTTGAACTAGCAACAGAAATTATAAATGAACCTACACTGAATCCACCAGTACAGAGTGAAGACCCAATTACACCGATATCATCTGAAAATTCCACTATGACTGAAGAACAACAGCAAAGAAAGACACCCCGGTATGTAAGATTGAATCATTCTGAAGATCAGATAATTGGAAACAAATACAAAGGATTTATGACAAGAGGAAGATTGGAAAATGAAGAGGTATGTCTTATTTCTCAAATTGAACCATCATCAATTAATGAGGCATGTGAAGATAAATATTGGACTAAAGCTATGGAAGAGGAATTAGAGCAAATTGAGAAAAACAACACTTGGACATTAGTTCCCCGGCCTAAAGGTAAAAATGTAATTGGAACAAAATGGGTATTCAGAAACAAACTTAATGAAGATGGTAAGGTTATCCAAAATAAAGCAAGACTAGTGTGTAAAGGATATTCTCAAAAGGAAGGAGTTGACTATAATGAAACCTTTGCACCGGTAGCTAGAATTGAGGCAGTTAGATTATTTTTGGCCTTTGCAGTACACAAGAACTACAAAGTATATCAGATGGATATTAAATGTACATTTCTGAATGGAGATCTTGAGGAGGAAGTTTACATTGAACAACTTGATGGATTTTCTTTGACAGATGACAAAGATATGGTTTGCAGGTTAAGGAAAGCTTTGTATAGATTGAAGCAAGCTCCAAGAGCTTGGTATGCAAGATTGGATAAGTATCTTTTAAAAATTGGTTTTTCTAAAGGTAATGTTGACAGTAATCTATACTAATGAGACATCTTGGCTATAGAAGTTTTTGTTGATGATATAGTATTTGGAGGAGAAGATGGATTGTGTAAAGACTTTTCTATTAAAATGCAGCAAGAATTTGAAATGTCTATGATTGATGAAATAAGATTCTTTTTAGGATTGCAGATTTCACAGACTGACAAAGGTATATTCTTGAGTCAATCAAAATACTTAAAAGAGTTACTTAAGAAATTTGGGATGGGGAACTCTAAACCGGTAAGTACACCTATGACTACAAATGACAAACTATCTTTAAGGGATGAATCTACACCTGTTAATCCAATAAGGTACAAATCTATGATAGGAGGTTTATTGTATTTAACACAAACAAGACCTGATATCATGAATGCAGTATGTATTGTTTCAAGATTTTAGAGTAACCCTAGAGAAAATCATGAATCAGTTGTAAAAAGGATTTTCCGGTGTTTACAAGGCACTACAAATCTTGGATTATGGTACCCTAAAGATGAAAACTTTGACCTATGTGCATACATAGATGCAAATTGGGCAAGAGATATTGATGATAGAAAAAGCACCACCAGCAGAGCATTTTTCCTTGGAAGCAGACTAGTTTCTTGGTTGAGTAAGAAATAGAGTTGTACATCTTTATCAATAGCAGAATCAGAATATGTTGCAGCAGCAACTAACTGTACACAAGTACTATGGCTTAAACAAATGTTGAGAGCTTTAAAGATAAAATGAAAGGAACCTATAACTATCTATTGTGATAATATAGCAGCAATTGATATATCTAAGAATCTAGTACTACATTCTAAAACAAAACATTTTTCAATCAAACTGAATTTTCTAAGGGAGAAAGTTGAAGCAAAAAATATAAAACTGGTTTATGTGAATACTAAAGAGCAGCTTGCAGATATTTTCACTAAACCTTTGCCTAAGGAGACCTTTCAATATCTTAGAGAACAACTTGGGGTCATACCCCCACCAGTAGACACTTACAGAGTTGTTGTCTGTCATCAACCAGCAGAATTAACAGAGATATATTCTTACTCCGGTTTTGATGAGGAAGCTACTTCTCATGGGGAGTAGTTAGAATATTGTAATTGGTTGGTATTTTGTATATGGACCTAATTTTGTTGTAACTTTGGCATTTGATGTCAAAGGGGGAGAGATATCTATGGAAAAACACATTATATCTTGGGAAGAGATTGGTACAAAAAACCATAAGGAAACACATGTTACTCTCAAGGGGAGAGATTGTTACTTTGGGGAGATTGTTGGTTTTTGTATTTGGCATTTGTGTTTTGGCACTTTGATGGTTTTTCCATCTTGTGTTGCCATCAATGCCAAAGGGGGAGATTTTTTGTATTTTGTTATGGTTTTATCATTGATGTCAACACCTACTAAAACTCTAGCACTTTGGAGATCCAGCAACATTCATCGGCAAGCAAGTGACTTTTGCACAGTCACCGGTATATGGTACACCGGTAGGAAATAATGATCACCGGCACTTGGAATGACTTGGAAAACACTTGGTAATGTCGAAGACATTGTTTGGACATCTTATCTTGGATAATTGTTTATTGTCATATTCATATTTGCATATTTGTTGTTATCGGCAAATAGGTCTAGGGTTACACCGACAGGATTATCTTTTCCAGATTAGCATGGCACGCTATGGAGATGATTAATTATTGTTGTAAATGAATTAAGCTAACATGTTGAATCAGTTATTGCATCGGATATTGTATTATTTGTAAAATGATTTTATTGTAATGTTTTATAGAGCCGACTTGCTAAAATTGGTCTTAGGTTATGGTATAAATGTAAGGTCTTAATTGTAAGATCGATAGAGCAAGGTGAAAAAGATTTTGTGCGAAGATATATGCGAGATCAAGTAGAGCTATACACGGAGACATCATTTGAAGGTGAAGATAGGTTTTTGTGAAAACATATCAAAACTACACCGGTACTGAATCCAGCATATGAAGATGCTATTTTGTGTAGTACATTCTTATTGGATTTAACCATCCAACTGTAGTCAGTGTGACTCCCATTTGTGATTGAGTAGTGAGCTCTAGGTGCTTGGCCTTTCTGCATGTGCAGACCCCATTTATGTACACTTACTATCTGTAGTAGTATCATCTGATTGTGGGTGATTGTGGGTAAGGTTTCCCACCGTGGTTTTTCCCTTTACAGGGTTTCCACGTACAAACATTGGTGTTATGTGTTGTGGATGACTTTGTCTTTTAGTTTCATGCATTAATCTTTACCGGTATTGCATTTATCTGTTAATTTTGTCTACCGGTATAACAGACTGTTTCACCAGTATTAAGCATTAATTTGATTAAGTTGTTTTTGGTTTAATATTATTAGACAACTGATTCACCCCCCGCCCCCCCCACCCCGTCTCAGTTGTCTCTGGGACCTAACAATGGAGACACTATCTTCTTCATAAAGAATTTGTTGTATACACAGATAATTAGGCACTAAGTTTCTTGAACTCACAGGATAAACTGAATCATAGGCATGTTAAATGGGTAGAATACTTGCAAGCTTATACTCTTACTCTTAGCATAAGAAGGGTTAGTTGAATAAAGTGGTAGATGCTTTGAGTAGAAGGTTGTTTACTATTCATGAGATTCAAGTTCAAAGCATTGGTATTGATAGTTTCAAAGACATATATCCTACTGATGATGATTTTGCTAAAGCTTATAAAGTTTGTCAAGATTTTGAGAATAATTTCCATGGTGCATATGTTGATTTCACTTTATAGGATGGTTTGTTATTTAGGGGTGGACAGTTGTGTGTTCCAAAAGGTTCTATGAGAGAGAACCTCATTCAAGAGAAGCACAATGGGTGCTTAAGTGGACATTTTGGTCTCAACGAGACCTTAGAGTTGGTTCAAAGGTTTTGTTAATGGCCTAAGATGCAGAGAGACATCAAGAGGTATTTTGAGCATTGCTTGGTATGTCAGAAAGAAAAAAGTAATTCCTCTAATGCTGGTTTAGATCAGCCTCTTCCCATTCCACATAGGCCTTGGGATTGCATTAGTATGGATTTTGTGGTAGGATTACCTAGAACTCAAGCAGGATTTGATAGCGTCTTTGTAGTAGTTGACAGATTTAGCAAAATGGCTCATTTTATTCCTTGTAAGACAACACATGATGCAAGTCATATTGCTTACTTTTTTTTCAAAAAAGTTGTTAGAATTCATGGTTTGCCTACTAGCATTATTTCAAATAGGGATGTTAAGTTTCGTGGTCATATTTGGAAAACATTGTGGAAGAGATTGGGTACTAATCTCTCTTTTGGTTCATCTTATCATCCACAAACAGATGGCCAAACCAAAGTTGTGAATAGGTCTCTTGGAAACATGCTTAGGTGCTTGACAAAGGAATATGGGCAGAGTTGGGATCAACTCATTCATCAAGCAGAATATGCCTACAATGATAGTGTTAATCAGTCTACAGGTGAAAGCCCTTTTGAAGTTGTTTATGGTATGCATCCAAGGGGTATAATGAAGTTGAGGGATATCACTAATTTGCAGCATAAGAGTGGAATAGTAGATGATATGGCACAATCCATGAAGGAGGTTCATGAGCAAGTGAGAAAAGCTCTCCATGATACCTCCCAAAAAGTCAAGGCAAGAGTGGATGCTACAAAGAGAGATGTTCAGTTTTCCATAGGTGATTATGTGATGGTTCATTTGAACAAAGCAAGGCTACAAAAGGGAGTTCCAAGAAAACTTCAGATGAGGAGAATAGGCCCTTGCAAAATCTTGGTTAAGTATGGGTCTAATGCTTACAAAGTTGATTTGCCTACTAATGTTTCTTTGTCCCCCATTTTTAATGTTGCGGATCTGATTTCTTTCAAAGGGCAGCCACCTGAGGATATTAAAAGAGTTTCAGATGTTGCACAATCCCTTTCTGATCTATCTCTCCCTTCTCTTTCTTTTCCCCAAGCAGAACAGGTTCTAGACTCTCGAATTCTCAAAAAGACAAGGAATCACACCTACATGGAGCATCTAATCAAATGGAAGGACAATCATATCTTAGAGGCCACATGGATACCTGAAGCTGACTTTCTAAAATCTGAAATACCTTCTTCTTTTCTGCCTCAAGGAGTCACATGACTTCTTTGTTTTTGGGGGAGTATGGTGCAGGAGCACCTAGTTGAGTAAAACTCCCATTTTTGAGTATTTAATGCATTTATGTTTGTAATGTCTTGTTTTAGGTTGATTATGTTGTTTTACATTGTTATGTGTCATGTTTAGTGGTTTTGATCTCATTTTGGGCTCAAGAGATCAAGTTTTGCCTTTCAGGCTTTGAGTTGACAATTTTTGGCAAAAATGTGCAAAATTGTCAAAAAGGTCTTCTAATGCCTTCAAAAGAATTGAAACATGTTTTTTAAGTGTTTTTAAGCATGTCTAAGTTGTTTTGAAACAAGTAGATAAGGTTAGATTGTCAAAAATGCCTTTTGGAGCAAGAAATGTTGTCATTTGGCTTGAAAAGTTGTCAAACTTGTCATTTTCTTGCAAAATGAAGTTATGGAAGCCTCATGTCCGTACTAGGGATTGAAAAACCAACTCAAAAAACTATATAAGGCCTCCCTTTGTCTTTGAAAGGGTTGGTGATTATATGAGCAAGAGCTTTTTAATAAAATCATGAAATTTTGGCTTTTATGACTGGTTTTTCCTTCCTTTGTGAAACAGTCTGTTTTGTAGCTCCATAGTTCATACTGTACCTTTGGAAAGTGTGCATAAAAGTTTTATAATTTTCTATATTTTATTTTTGTATTGGCTTCCTTTGGTAATTGGTTTGCACAAAATAGTTTTACTTCTATGTGCTCACTGCCCTGTCAAGGGTTTGAAGTTCCAAAATGCCACCACTTGACTGATCCAGGTCTGGGATCCCACACAATGGATTTATTCAAGTTGGAATTCATGTATATACTATACACATTCTCTAATTTATGCCAAAAGTGTGGTTAGAAGAAGGACTTGAGTGAATACTAGGCAAGTAGTGAATACTCTGCTAGTAGCATGATTGAAAACTCATGATTTGTACCCAAAAGCAATTTGGTGTGAACAAATGAAAGAGACAGAGGTTTGGGCATGTGGCCAAGGATTTTTAACACCATCTTGGTGTGTTAGAGTAGCTTGCTCCATTTAATCATTCTCTTTTTGTAAGCAAAACAGTGAGTTCACTGTTTTTGTAAATTGTGTTGTAAAAATGCTCAAGGAATGCTTCAAAGCATAATCCAAGCCTCATAACCATGAAGGCTATGTAATAGGGAACTTATTTAGTGTCTTGCAGACCTCTTTGAGGTATATTTCCCCTTCAAACTCTTCATTGTGCAGGTCCAAAAGTGTAACAGCTGTTGACTGGTAAAAGGGCAACAAATTAACAGTGACAGTGGCAATTTTACCATTTTCTCACTTGTTTGCCAAGTATTTGGCATTATGTTTGCAGGGTAGTAATAGGGGAAGGCTCTATTTGGTGTGGCGGAAGTTCTAAGTCAGTTTGGAGACTTGATGAGTGGAGTTGGAAAGACTTTTCAATGTTCTTCGGTTTAAACCCTACCAAACCCTCCAAAAGTGCCTTAAATGGTGGACAGTCCTCATATTGCCATAACAGTGGCCTAAACCATAAAAATTAGTTAGCATATACCTCTAAACCATCATCCAAACCAAGTTTGTGGGAGGTTTTAACCATCGTTGAGCAGAATAAGTAAAATTTGGCCAATTAGGCCTCCATGGGCTAGTAGCCCTTTGACTGCATAACACACAATTTTTAGAACCCGATTGCAAGAGGATTTGGGGCGTTAATAAAATTCATGAGATCTTCCCAAAACAATGAGATAAGAAACACATGGGCCTTTGGACAGCGTGTAGTCCCTTTTTGAGGTTTTGACCCTTGGTTGGTGTATTGAGCAAGCCAAGCCTATGGGCCTAGAACTAAGTGTGGCTGTCAAACTTGAACAAAACCTTGCTGCCCCTACATGACCATGTTGAAGACTCCTAATGCACTCTAAAACAGAGGGTTGAATGCCAAAAGAGCAGAGATTGAGGATGTGTAGATGGGTGGAGTGAGCAATTTGAGTAGGTTTGAGCATGAGTGTGAGCTATCACCAAAAAGGGGAGTTTGTTAGGAAAGTGATACATGAAGTGCTTGGCACTATAACCACAAGAATGATTTTGTAAACACATACAGCAGCCTCAAACAAGTTTTTTGGGTAACAAATTTAACCTCTTGACCAAAATTGGCCTTTTGAGCACTTACTGAGCAATCTCTCTATCAACAGTGGTCTCATCTTTATCATCTTTAGCAATTGAATAAAGAGTTGGAATTGCTCAGTCAATGTCTTATTGCTAAAATTTTGGTCAAAAATTTGTGTAGCCCACAACCGAACGGTTCTTGTTGACCTCTTTCCTTCAAGATTCGCAATAATGTTCTCATCGATTTCAAATAACCATTTTGGGGTTCTTAAAGGTCTTGGATTTGGAATTCATCTTTCATACATGAGAGGGTCTTCATTTCTAAAGTAATTAGGTGTTACATATGGTTCACTTGGTTGAGCAATTCCACCTTCAATGTCAAAGTTTTCCACATTTTCACCTCCTATGTCAAAATTTTCCACATGTTGAGCATTTTCATTATCACTTTCAACATTTTCAAAATTTTCACTTTCAAAATCTATATTTTCATTTTCAATAACTTGTGACACATTTTCAAATTCAATTTCCTCTTCACTTGAAGTAACATTAGCAATATTTAACATACCTTGTCTTCTCCTCCTATGACCTTCTCTATCTCTTTCTCTATAAACTTCAATTTGGTCATTTGAAAGTTTTATTTTGCGTTTAGACTTTCGATGACTACTACTCCCCATTTACCTCCACAAAGATGCTCCTAAATGATTGACAGTGTAAGATTTAACTTTAAGAATCTCCCAAAAGCACAAATTTATCTCAACCTATCTGAAAACCCGTGATCATCGATAGAAAACAGAATATGCAGACTGTGGGCCATTGGAATCCACAAAATGGCCCACAAGGCTCTTTTTTATTTACAAAAATCGGATATCCGATTTTAATGTATAAATTTGTGGTCCCAAAATTTTTTCCTGTTGCCGCCTTTTTTTACTGTTGCCACATTAATGGCAATGGCAAAAATTAGATATCCGATATCCGATTTTATTAGTCATATTTTAGAGAGAAAGAGAGAGAGAGAGAGATGGGTCATAAGGGGTCCTATGGTGTCCATAGGGGTCATATGGTGTCCTACAATCCCTTAGGACCCCTTAAGACACCATATTGGGTTGTTATGGGTCATATGGTGTCCTAAGGGGTCATATTATGTCCTATGACCCCTTAAGACACCATAGGACCCCTTAGGACACCATATGGTGTCATTAGGGGTCATAAGGGGTCATAAGGGGTCATGGGATGCCATATGGCCCCTTAAGACACCAAATTGTGTCGTTATGGGTCATATTGTGTCCTAAGGGGTCATGGGATAACATATGACCCCTCAGGACACAATATGACCCCTAACGACACCATATGGTGTCATAAGGGGTCATATTTGTCCTGCGACCCTTTAGGACACAATATGACTTATTAGGACACACTATGACCCATAACGACCCAATATGGTGTCTTAAGGGGTCATATGGTGTCCAGTGTCCCCTATGGATATGGTGTCGTTAGGGGTCATATAGTGTCCTAAGGGGTCATGGGACACCATATGATCCCTTATGACACCATATGGTGTTGTTAGGAGTCATATGGTGTCCTAAGGGGTCATGGGATACCATATGACCCCTTAAGACACCAAAGTGTGTTGTTACAGGTCATATTGTGTCCTAAGGGGTCATGGGACAACATATGACCCCTTAGGACACCATATGACCCCTTAAGACACCAAATTGTGTTGTTATGGGTCATAATGTGTCCTAAGGGGTCGTAGGAAACCATATGACCCCTAACGACACCATATGGTGTCGTTAGGGGTCATATGGTGTCCTAAGGGTCATATGGTTTCCTACGACCCCTTAGGACACATTATGACCCATAACAACACAATTTGGTGTCTTAAGGGGTCATATGGTGTCCCAAGACCCATTATGAGGTCTTAGGACACCATATGACACCATATGGTGTTGTTAGGGGTCATGTGGTGTCCTAAAGGATCATAAGGGATCATGGGACACCATAGGACCCCTTAATGCACCAAATTATGTCATTATGGGTCATATTGTGTCCTAAGGGGTCATGGGACAACATATGACCCCTTAGGACACCATATGACCCCTAACAACCTAAGGGGTCATGAGACAACACATGACCCCTTAGGACACCATATGACCCCTAAAGACACCATATATGACCCCTAACGACACCATATGGTGTCATTAGGGGTCATATGGCACCCTAAGGGGTCATATGTTGTCCCACAACCCCTCAAGACACAATATGACCCATAACGACACAATTTGGTGTCTTAAGGGGTCATATGGTGTCCTAGGACACCATATATCCTAAGGGGTCATATGTTGTCCCACAACTCCTTAAGACACAATATGACCCATAACGACACAATTTGGTGTCTTAAGGGGTCATATGGTGTCCTAGGACACCATATGACCCCTATGGACACCATATGACCCCTTATGACACTATATGGTGTCGTTCGAGGTCATAAGGGGTCATTGGACACCATATGACCCCTTAAGACACCAAATTGTGTCGTTATGGCTCCTATTGTGTCCTATGACCCCTTAGGACACCATATGACCCCTAATGACGCCATATGGTGTCCTAAGGGGTGTCCTATGACCCCTTAGGACACCATATGGCCCCTTAAGACACCATATTTGGTTGTTGTGGGTCATATTGTGTCATATGACCCCTTTAAGACATCATATGACCCCTTAGAACACAATATGACCCCTTATGACACCATATTGGGTTGCTTTGGGTCCTATGGTTTCTTAAGTGGTTGTATTGTGTCCTATGACCCCTTAGGACACCATAGGACCCAAAGCGACCCAATATGGTGTCATAAAGGGGTCGTATTGTGTCCTAAAGGGTCATATGATGTCTTAAAGGGGTCATATTGTGTTCTAAGGGGTCATATGATGTCTTAAAGTGGTCATATGACATAATATGACCCATTAGGACATAATATGACCCATAATGACCCAATATGGTGTCATAAGGGGTCATATGGTGTCCTAGGACCCCTTAAGACACCATATTGGGTCGTTATGGGTCATATTGTGTCCTAATGGGTCATATTATGTCATATGACCCCTTTAAGACATCATATGACCCCTTGGGACACAATATGACCCCTTATGACACCATATTGGGTCACTTTGGGTCCTATGGTGTCCTAAGGGGTCATATTGTGTCCTACGACCCCTTAGGACACCATATGACCCATAACGACACAATTTGGTGTCTTAAGGGGTCATATGGTGTCCTAGGACACCATATGACCCCTATGGACACCATATGACCCCTAACAACACCATATGGTGTCATAAGGGGTCATATGTTGTTCTTAGGAGTCATATGGTGTCCCATGAACCCTTATGCCCCTTAGGGTACCATACGACCTGTTATGACACCATCTTGGGTCGTTATGGGTCCTATGGTGTCCTAAGGGGTCATATTATGTCCTACAACCCTTTAGGACATCATGTGACCCCTAACGACACCATATAGTGTCATAAAGGGGTCCTATGGTGTCCATAGGGGTCATATGGTGTCCTACGACTCCTTAGGACGCCATATGACCCCTTAAGACACCATATTGGGTCGTTATGGCTCCTATGGTATCCTATGGGGTCATATTGTGTCCTACGATCCCTTAGGACACCATATGACCCCATAGGATACCATAGGAGCCATAACGACCCAATATGGTGTCTTAAGGGGTCATATGGCGTCCTAAGGAGTCGTAGGACACCATATGACCCATTAGGACATAATATTACCCCTTATGACACCATATTGGGTCGCTATGGGTCTTATGGTGTCCTAAGGGGTCATATTGTGTCCTACGACCCCTTGGGACACCATATGACCCATAATGACATAATTTAGTGTATTAATCTCTCTCTCTCTTCCTCTCCCCTAATCTCTCTCTTGCCCAATCTCTCTCTATCCCCCTTAATATCTCTCTCTCTCTCTCTCTCTCTCTCTCTCTCTATATATATATATATATATATATATATATCTCCCCTAATCTCTCTCTCTCTCTCTCTATATATTTATATATATCTCTCTCCCCTAATCTCTCTCTATCCCCTAATCTCTCTCTCTCTCTCCTCTCCCCTCTCCCCCCTCTCCTTCTCCCTCTCCCTCTCCCTCTCCCTAATATCATTTACTAATTTGTTTAT